>NW_014577217.1:128096-142887 GCF_000485595.1 Priapulus caudatus | reverse complement strand
GGGGGGAATGAGAGAGAGGGAGGGGAGGGAGAGGAGATCGGTGAGTGAGGGAGGAGAAGGGAGGGGAGGGAGGGGAGTGAGGGGAGCGAGACTGGTGAGTTATGGAGGAGGGGGAAGGGAGAGAGGAGATGGACACGAGCATCTGCACGATCCCACAGAGAGAGAAGGCAGGTGAGTTAGGGAGGAGGGGAGAGAGAAGGCAGGTGAGTTAGGGAGGAGGGGAGAGAGAAGGCAGGTGAGTTTGGGAGGAGGGGAGAGAGAAGGCAGGTGAGTTAGGGAGGAGGGGAGAGAGAAGGCAGGTGAGTTAGGGAGGAGGGGAGAGAGAAGGCAGGTGAGTTTGGGAGGAGGGGAAAGGGAGGGAGACCGGTTATATATATTATACATATATATATATATATTGATGCAAAGTTACCTCTACACCAGGCCAGTCGCTATCGGGGCGCCCCCTACAGACGCTGACGGGAAGCCGACGCTACGAGCTGCTGCATAACATCGGTCTGCAGCTGCTCTTCTGCGGCAAGCCACTGCAGGCGTTCGACTGTCTCATCGAAGTCGTACAGATGCACCACAACAACCCGCGGCTGTGGCTCAGGCTGGCCGAGTGCTGCATCCACACTCACAGACCGGTGTGTAGCTCACGCTTAACTTGCGAACCTGTGTGTGTTAGCTGTTACTAGCAGACCTGCGTGCGTCTGTGTGTGTGCGTGCATCTGTGTGTGTGCGTGCATGCGTGCGTGCATGCGTGCGAGCGTGCACGTGTGTAACTTGCGCACAGCTAACAGATTGACCCTTATCCTACACATCGTGTGTACAGATTAGTACGTACTCCATATCAGCCTTAAAAACTTGCATGCTATCAATTAAGTATAGGTTATGATTTCTGTAATAAAATAATAATGTCATCACGGCAACTGAGCACCTTTTCCACGCGTTTAATCTTCCTCGTTGATCTCTTGTACTGGTACCTGGTACTGGTGTACTGGTACTCTTGTACTCTTGTACTCTTGTACTCTTGTACTCTTGTACTCTTGTACTCTTGTACTCTTGTACTCTTGTACTCTTGTACTGGTCTCTGCATTGCCGTGTCCTGGCGGATGCTGGATATGTCGATGTTTTTACCTGTAGAACAACGAGCATCTCTTCAAGACAAAGCTGCATGCTCAGGACTTGGTGCGGGGCATTGCGGGGCAGGGTTCTCATCGCAAACTCATACTCAAACCCATGGACATCAACAAACGCACACAGAGGTAGGTAAACTGTAAATATAAATAAATAAATAAAATTAAATAAAAATGTAAAATTAAACTATATTTGTGTATAAAAACAGCCACCACATGTTACGTCTGTCAAGGGGAAGGAGTAGTGGGCTAATGGTTAGCATGAGGAAGTTTTTGGTTAATGGTCTGTGGTTCAAGTCCTACTGTGTTCACTTCTGTTGTGCATTTAATCAAGGCACTCTATCCTTCCTCACCTTTATCCACTCACTTATTATTCCTCCCTCCCCTACAGAAGGAGTTAGGGTAGGAAAGTTAGGGTTTGTTTGACGACCTCACTCCATTATACAATCCCCCATTGCATAAAAACCTAAGTAACAGTTGTGACGGCTCGATGTTGCAAGAATAGCCAGAATAAGAATATAATAAGCTTATAGGAGCGTTATAACAACCGAAGCGATCTTCCCGATACTCCTGGCTAGGAGGAACGGTATTCCCGTGTGGCAGAGACTTGCGGCTGGCAGCGCCCCCTGTTGGCGAATAGTGCAAACTTTTGCATCTTCTTGCAGGTCGGAGGGCCCGTCGTCTGCGATCCCCAACGCGACGATGGAGTTTGCCGTGCTCTGCCTGAAGAACGCGCTCATGCTGCTGCCACCGGTGAAGAACATGGCCGAGCGGAAACGACGCAGCAGCGAGGAAGAACAGGAGGAGCGAACTGCTGACCAGTCGTCGTCCGACACGCATCTACCGGCGCCACCTGGTAGCCCTTTGAATGCGTGCGAATTAGAAAACCTTAGGTACTGAGAGTGGTAGCTAAATTGGGTGCAGTTGAGTTAGTTATTATGATTGATTGATTAATTGATGATTAATTGATTGATGATGATTCTAATTAATCAATGTTAAACTTTGGCATTCCCCGACTGTGAAACTTTATCGATGTTGTTCACGTATGTGAGTGCATGCGTCTAAATGCCGCAGACGATTGTTTCTCTGTTCAGAATGATATCAAGTACGCTTGCTGTTGTACAAAATTTGTAGCCGGTGTGCATTGTCGTTATCTCAGGTGTTCTGTGTTGTCGGCGAGTGCGTACGTGTGCCTGTATCTGGGAGACAACCTAGTTGCCTTGCAGCATGCTGAGAAGCTACTGGAGCAGACTAAGCTGTCTGGTGTACAAAGGTATCTGTTTGCTTGTCCGTCATAGGTCTTAATACTCGTATCATAGTGTACACAGGTATCCATTTTTGCTTGTCCATTATAGGTCCTAATGCTTTTGTGTCAACTGTGGTAGGTTCCATAATGCTCTTCCTCCACATGCAAGCTTTAGCTGCAGTCTGTTAGTTGAAGGAGTTGACATAAGTTAAGTTGAGTTTAGAAGTGACAAGATGTTACCAGGAGGGTAATGAATGTAGCTTCATGTTGGGACATAATTCAGGAACCTATACCTGCTAATGACAAAGATCAGCACCCGTGTTCCTAAAAACAAAAAATTAAAAAAAATTCCTAATGTTGAAAACCCCCTGATAGTATATGCAGAGTGCAGGTACACAGCTCGAGGTGCACGTAAAACCCCCCTGCCTATCTGCGCGTTGGCCAGCAGCCCCATCACTATCATGTCGTCACTGCGGTTTGCGTGTTCCAGGTATCTTGGGCACCTGTACGCAGCCGAAGCTCTAGTGATGCTCGACTGCATATCTCACGCCATCGATCACCTGAGCTACGAGGTCAGCGACCTTTCGATGAGGATCGCCGAGGACTCGGGCAAGCAGGAGAGGGACGACAACGGAAACGGCACGATGAACACTCTAGGTGTGATGACAATGTCCTTGTTGTCTCTTTGTTTGTTCACTAGCCGTCAGATTGCATGTGCTGTGGGTACAACTTTCTGCTGGTAGAAGTTGAATTCAGAATAGAAGTCACATGAATTTGATCTTCATCTATCATTATACTATTATACTATTATACTATTATACTATTATACTATCATCTTGATGATGATTTGAATAATTATAATGATTCTTGGAGCTTGACTTGTCGTATGCTCACAATTCATGATTCATGATTCACGATTCATGGTTATCAGATCCTGCGTGAACCTTTGCTATCGCTTTTTTCGTCAGTGCAAGCGGAATGGTTTCCTAGCACAGTGCCGGTGGCATCCTTGGTTGTTCAGTACAACCTCTGTGTAGCATACACCATCCGCGGAGAGTTTGAAAAGGCGCAAGGAATGCTCTGGAAGGTAAGATGCAACTTCGACACCAATATTTTGACGTTGACTGTGTTGATGTTATTGAAACTTGATGGGCTCGTTAACAATACTTAGTATACATGATGTTATGATAGATCATCCAACTTTCTCCTGCGTACAAGGCGGCATCTGCAAGAATGCTGTTCTTTGGTTTGTTAACGTTAGCAGTTTATGCTACTATTTATCTCTAATATTCAGTTTTGTCGCTCACAAACCGCCCTGAAACAAGTAGTAAGTCAAATTTTATTTGTTTTTGATTCTTACCTGTAGATAGCGCCACTGTTCAAATCAACAACAGGCCTCACTGACATTCCGGCTCACCTGATGGTGCTGGCGCTCTATCTGCAACTGCAGCTCGGGCACACAGACATGGCAAAGGCAATCATCAAGCAGAATTTCCCTGGACTCCGGGCATAATGAGTGACCAGACAACTCGTGCTGCATATCGCTTATGCCGGGAATATAATCTATGGTGAATGTAGCTGTGTGCTGTCTGCTGGAAAAGACTTCAGAATGCTGAAATAGCCAACAGAGCGCCTGAAGCGTGTAGGGGGGTAGGAGACAATTTTAACAGTGGCGAACATTGCTGACAGCTTCAGTGTCATCGTGATCGTTACTTTTTTCTCATGTGAATCTTCATCTTGCCATAATAGAAACAGCATCGGTTGTGTTGGGAGTTTATCGTTTCTTTCTCATATTGTTACTAAGTTACCTTTTGCAACGTTGGGAAATTAAATAGTGAAGGAATTAATTTTGAGGTAGGTGATTTCACCTGGCTTTCATTAAATATTAAAGGTAACGAATAATGTGGGAGAGTGATTAAATGTTGGCAAATCCAAGATGATAGGTGTCATGCAAAGAATAATTAAATATTTGCAGAAATGTGGAAACTGCTTTACTTTTAATAATATGTAAACAGCATTTTTTATAGTTGTTCGAAAGAAAGCATTGTATTTAACTCTAAACACATTAAAAATATATTGTGAAATACCTGTGATTCATATCATTATTGCTGTAAATCACATTCTGACACAACAGTGCACTGAAATGTTGTTCTTGTACCACAATATAGCTTATACTTTTGCACACATTTGAATATTGACACTATATAACGAACATGATACAAGTGATTGGTGAAGGTTCGTGTTCGTGATTCTCCAAGAAGTAAACTCCACGAGGCGCTGTCATAATTCCAAACAATTTATTTACTAGATAACGTGTGGTCAGTGTTGCTGTTTGGCTCACTGACTAACAATATCACACATAGTTTACCACACCTAAAACAGTGAGGACTCACTCCATAGGGAAAAAAATCTGCTACTAGATTGCATAATAAGTCGAGCATGTACATACAGGGATCTAATCAAAGGCAAACAAAAAAATTACCTTTATAGACAGGTGGTCTACCTTTCTTTACAGATAGGTGGTAATTTTGAATTTTAACATGCAAGGTATACGATATCTGACGATATGTATAGGCAATAAGCGCATTGAACCCACCGCAATTAAATTGATCATAGATATAGCTCCGAACATATAGTAGCTTATAGAACTGATAAGTGATCAGTAAATGCTTTCTCGCGTGAATTTTACTTCATCAGCAAGTATGATATTCTGCTGATTTAGTAATTGCATTGAGGAAAAAAACCTCGAGGTCTATCAAAACATTGCTATTGTGTAGTTGGAATCCACTTGAGGCATACAAAATCAGTGGTCTCTTGTTGCAGTATTGCTCTGGCCGCCCTGTACAGGCACTATAATATAACAGAGTATTTTTGGTAAACTTTATATGGCTGCTATAGACAAGTAGCCGTTTTATCAATGGCTGCAGACACAGGTTTAGCTGTAGTGACATAAAGTAATACTGAAGTTAAGATAATGGCAAAACCAGAAAGGCCAAGAATAGTGGCGAATGAGGATTCATCAGGGTATATGGGGGTGCTTACATGATTATATTTACACAGGTTTATCATTTCTAGTGATTATATATATATTACAATACACACTATACACATACCTATATCAAGAAAAATGAGCAGGCAATAGAGACGCATTCAAGCACAGTTGCTAAACAGCATAACCGCATGCCTTTCACAGAACACACTAAAACATACGTATTGCACACTTTCAATAAATAATGACTACATAAACAGCGACAGACTTCACACAAAGCTATAACAAATGAAGCTCTAACCATATAGTCTGGAATGTATGTAAAGTGTATAGATAAAATTTCCATAATTAGCTGATAATGGTGAATATTATTCGAGGACAGATAGCTGTGTATACATCCTATAAAATAAAAGCGTACTACAAAGGACCTATGTAATCCTATGTAATCCTATGTAATCACACTGATATCAGGACTCATAAGTACTTCTTTAACAAAAAAATATTATCACAGTTACTATTAAAACGTGTAAATTCTTCTTTAAAATACAATGATCAGCAACATGAACCATCTTGCATACATACAATACATGGCTGCTTCACGGTTTAATTTAAGTGCGTTTGTTACAAGTAATACTTTCAAAGGTCTAAAAACGTGCTTTAGGGATAATATACATTGGCAGGGAAACCTAGAATTCCTAGATTCTATCCATGCACATCGCTTGTGTACAGCTGCCTTATATATTGGTTATACAGATATGTCATGGCTACATTTCATAGCACGCCACAATGACCGATATCAACGTCGGTACGACTAGGATCACGCACGCATTTTTCGCAGGTGGTGCATTTTGATTACTGGTTACCAACGAACACCTAACTAACCAGCTATAATCAGTCATGTTGTAGAATTGAGAAAGATAAATTAGAATGTTGAACCATTACTGAGCTCATGAGACTATACAATTACCAATGATTCACTCGCTATGCATGTGCCTGCACCCATAAGCTGGCAGTCAGAGCTGTGTGCATTCTTACACACATATCGTAGCAGTCAGAGCTCATCTACGCATGCCTGCACTTGTACCCTAGTAGTCAGAGCTTCTCCGTGCGTGCCTGCAGCTGTTTCCTAGCAGTCAGAGCTTATCTACACGTGCCTGGCCCCATACCCTAGCAGTCAGAGCTTCGTTCAGCCGTACCCTGGCAGTCAGATCTGCGTGCATTCTTGCACCAATACCGCAGCAGTAAGCTTCTCTGTGCATGCCTGCACCCGTACGCTACCAGTCAGAGCTTCTTACCCCCGTACCCTGGCAGTCAGAGCTTATCTACGCGAGCTTGCACTCGTGCCCTAGCAGACAGAGCTTCTTGCCCCCGTACCCTAGCAGTCAGAGCTTCTTGCCCCCGTACCCTGGCAGTCAGAGCTTATCTATGCGCGCCTGCACCCGTACCCTAGCAGTCAGAGCTTATCTATGCACGCCTGCACCCGTACCCTAGCAGTCAGAGCTTCTTAACCCCCGTACCCTGGCAGTCAGAGTTTATCTATGCGCGCCTGCTCCTCGAGGAACAGCAGCTGTTCGACGAGGAAGCAGTCGGCCGGGTTCTTGCAGTAGCGCTTCAGCTGCCTGATGACCTGCTCGTCCGTCACGGAGACGGACGACTGGAAGCGAGCGCTGCGCAGGTAGCTGTACACCTTCTTGAATGCCTCTGCACCCAGTACCACATCACACTGCCTGAAAAGTAATGTATACCTTCCTGAATGCACGTAGAATCACCTCATACTGCCTGAAAACACCACACATATTCCTGAATGCACCCAGCATTATTTCACACTACCTACAAAACATATATAATATATATATATATATATACACATTATCTATCTATCTATCTATATTATATATATATATATATCATATTTACATATATATATATAAGTATAGTAGAGTGACTCCGTGGGTAATGGCCGCAATGTTCTTGACGAGGAACAGAACAAATGGCCTCGAGAGAGTGGGGCACCATGACTTGACCATGTGTTGAAGTCTAGGGTAAACGTACGGCAATGCTCACATTCAGAGTGCGAGATCATTTCCTCACCTCTTCAAGTTTCGTATCCTAGTATCCTGCGACACTGTCACATCATCTCCGAAGGTACCGCCTGCAAACCACAAACTTCATTGGCACACACACAAGGTGCAACGCATGCTAAATATAATTAAAAATTAATAATAACAACAATGACCTGTTTCACCTTATCGATACTAATTATCACTATTACTATTATTATTTGTGTCATCGTTGTTGTTATTATTGTTGTCGCTGCTGTTGTTGTTATTATTAATAACGATTCTCTTATTTCACACAATTGCCTTAACGACTGCATCTTACTTGACGCGTCCAGGTTTAGTGCATTCTCCATGTGATGAATCAGCCTGCCATAGTCGTCACGGTGATGCCCGCCGGGCCTGTTGCCACGGCGATCGTCATCTTTCTTGACCTCTGGCTCCTCGGCAATTTCCTCCTCCTCGTCATCTGAGTCATCCTCCTCACTTGACTCAAAGTCATCGTATTGTGAGTAGTATGTATCGGCTAGCTGTGGATCCTCCGGGATGCCTGCGATATTGCATGGAAGACAGTCTACTGCTTACTACGTTCAATGATGAATCTTGCACTCACTTTCTTATTCCGTTTGTCTGTTTTGTGTGTTTTTCTGATCCCATACTCTCTCTTTCTCTCACACATATCCTCATGTTCTTTCTCTATTTTTCTATCTTTCTCTTTCCTCTTTCGCTTACTGTCATGGTGTTTCTGCACTTTTGCTTCTATACGCATTCTCTCCCTCTGTCTATCTACTCTTTCCTCTCTCTCTTTCTCTCCTGCCCTCCCTCTCCCCCCTCTCTGACTCTCTCTCTATCTAGCTAATTCCACTACTAAATATCTCTTAAAGGCTATCTTCTTTCTGAAAAAAGCTCGAATGTTTGTAAACACTTCCATTTTTAGCACCAACGAGACATAACCAATAACAGATGCAAAAATAAATTCTGCAGTACCAAGACATTCGACTATTTGTATAGCACCTTTCACAATGCATGAGTACATACCATCACTATCATCAGAGTCTCTTCCTGGTGGGGCTCTGGAGTCACCTGTTTTTAAATTATCAAAATTTAAAATTATATTAAATACAAAAAAATATGTTGAAAAACAAAAACTGCACATGAAAAGGTATGCACATGCATATTAGTCTTCATTTGAGGTCATAAATCTGTTATGCAGTTATACGTGTGAAAGGGCACAAAATTGCAACCAGAAAAACCACTAACAACAACATTTATGAAAAATGCAAGAATCAGAAACTTATGAAAGCTCATTTTTCCATTGCACAGTACAACCACGACAGCACAGAGAGGAATCTCAAACCATGTCTGTGACAACCCATGTTTGCAGTAAAGGGAGCTACATCTACACATAACATGTTTTTCTAGCCAATACACAGTTCAATCACAGCAGCAGACGTAAATGAATCTAAAAAGCCACCACCAACCTATTCATTGATGGAATTGTAAGTCTTTCCCATATAACATAAGCATGGTCTTCTCTTTACTACATATATACTAAATGCCCTTCTTTTAAATAAATTATCATTATGTTACTGCAAGCTATTGGTCTGTTTTGTATAGACTCTCCGGTGCAAGCTACTTGAGTACTGTATGAACTCTACTATACAACATAATGCAGAAATAACTTTTAATAATGTAGCTATGATCAGCTACCAGACTGTCGGGCTGTAATAATGTTGCTATGTCAAACTACTGGACTGGTAGCTTATGACAGTTCTGCTCATTTCGTTGCATTGTATGACGCATCTTCAGTGGCTTACCTCGTCGCGTTTGCTGGCTGGGTGGCAGCTGCGGCTGGAATGCTGTGCTGTTGAACACTTCAGGGTGCTCCTCCACCCACGGTGGTCGCTGTGAGCAGCAAGAACAACATACACACATATTACACACTACATTACACCTCCTCACACATTGCACATCATTACAATACAGTGCACTATCTGGAGCGTTGCTAACCAAATTTTCTGAGGGAGCGGGTAAAGCCACGTGTGTTGTGTGTTCTGGGAAGGCAACAGCCATTGACCATGTAATGTATCTACATTTCTTTGGGGGCAACTTCTCCCCCCTTCCTCGCTAGCCACGACCCTGACTATATGCACATAACATACACTACATACCGATTATAGACAAAAATACCAATGCTACACTTACTAAGAACTATCCGAATATTGACAGATACTATGCAAGACATCAACACGTGCATAAGGCCCATCAAGGGATCTATCTGTTTATCATTTTTAATCAAAATTTATGTATTCATGCCAGAACTAATATGACAATGCTAATACTGCTATAGGCATAGGTCGCAGCTTGCACTTTAAACACTCCTCCCTAGCTGTTAATGCATATTCTAGTGCGACCACCTATATATACACACGCACAGCCAATCAATCAATCATGCGCTCAATCATGCATGGTAATGCTGGTAATGTTCAATACACACTACATCCTGCACACGCACTCATTGTATTAGGAGTAATGAAGATATATTCTGCGTAAAATTATTGAAGTATCGAAAGTCCATATAATGGGTGAACCTGGGAAAAGGATTGTTGAATACTCACATAAACGTGAGTGTTATATTGCACACAAACCCAAACACACACACAAACACCATGCATTCACCCACACATGCACTACACTCCCAACGCCACCAGTTCCTACCCAGAGCATGTACATACGTACACCTGGCACAAGAACATGTATGCATGCAAGGTTTCACTAACAAGCATAATGCATGTACACATAACGACATGCAAATACAGTATACTTCATGCATGAACACAGCCACGTATATATAACCACATCTGCATATACACACACATGAAAACGTACTCCGAATCATACACACGCACATGTATACATGCACACACTGCGCACATGCACGCACACACTGCGCACATGCACACACACACTGCACACATGCAAGTACACACCGTACACACCGCACACACGCACACACACACACACCCTGCACACACGTACGCACACACTGCACGCATGCACACACACACACACACACAGCGCACAATGCACGCTCACACAGTGCACATGCATGCACACTGCACACATGCAAGTACACACCGTACACACCGCACACACGTACGCACACACTGCACGCATGCATGCACACCCTGCTGACATGCACACACACACACTGCGCACAATGCACACTCACACAGCGCACATGCATGCACACTGCGCATGTGTACGCGCACCATGCACACATGCACACACACACACACACACACACACACACACACACACACTGCACACATGCAAGCCCACACTACGTAGCTACCTCACTCAACTAACACCGTACCTCGCTTAACTGCGCCGTGCGCAGTCTCTGCACTCGCTCCTTATTCTGAGAGTAGTTGTGTGCGGCTGCTTCACTTAGCTGCCTCGCCGCCTCGTCCGCCTCACGCTGCTTCTTACGCTGCAGCCGCTGCATGGGCGTGAGCGCAGCCACCGCTCCCCCACCCCGTCCCTCCCAGCCGAACCTCCTCGCCGCCCCATCCCCGCGGGGCCTCCCAGGCTCCCCCTCCCCGCCGAGCCTCCCTGGTGCCCCATCCCCGCCAGGCCTCCCAGGCGCCCCCTCCCCACTGGGCCTCCTCAGCGCCCCTTCCCCACCAGGCCTCTTTACCACCCCCTCCCCGCCGGGCCTCCTCTCTGCTCCCTCCCTGCCGGGCCTCCTCTCTGCCCCCTCCCTGCCGGGCATCTTCGCCGCCCCCTCCCCGCCGGGCCTCCTCGCCGCCCCCTCTCCGCGCGCTCTCGTCTGATCCATCTTCTGCTTGAGACTCTGTAATGCAGCCAAGATTTCGCATGTAAATCACAAAAGTGGCAGATGCCTGGATCATATAACCGCGTAGCTGGTAACACCATGGAAATGAAATTAACATTTACATGCCACGGAATCGATGATTAAACATTGTGAATGGTATACAATAGACTGAATTATTACAAAATATTGTATAATACTATTTACAAACTTATTACTACAAAATATTACGAATATTATTTCTAGTTGCATGTGCAATGTGAACACCTGCATGTGGTTCCTATACTTACACTTAAGTATAAATACCAATATATTCACCAACTCAAATTTAACATGACAATCAAGTACACTTATGTCACACATGTACCTGGACTGTGTCTTTCCCCTACTGACCACACCCACTTGCATGTGTTTACTCTTCACACTCAAGTAGAAATACTGATATATTCACTAACTCAAATTTAACATGACAATCAAGTACACTTATATCACATATTTATCTGTACTGCAGCATGTTTCCACTACTGATCGAACCCACCTGCACGTGTTTCCTACGTACACTCAAGTAGAAATACTGATATATTTACCAACTCAAATTCATCATGACAATCAAGTACACTTATATCACACATGTACCTGTGCTGCGTGTTTCCACTACTGATTAAACCCACCTGCATATGTTTCCTACGTACACTCAAGTAAAAATAATAATATATTCACTAACTCAAGTTTAACGTAACAATCAAGTACACTCATGTCACCTGTACTACTATGCATTTCCACTACTGATCAACCGTGCATGTGTTTCCTACTTGCACTTTAAATACAGATATATTTACTAACTCAAATTCATCATAACAATCAAGTACACTCATGTCGCATATGTCACCTGTACCACTACGTGTTTCCACTACTGACCACACCCACCTGCATGTGTTTTGCAATGTAGGGTATTCGCAGCACTTCACTCGCAGACACACGTTTTGCTGGATCCTTTCTCAGCATCGTCTCAAGTACGTCCGCTAAACTGCTCGAGTATTTGTCAGGAAGCTTGGGCATAGCGCCCTCTACGATGGCGAACATGACACCCATGAGGCCGGTGCCGTCGAACGCGTGCCGCAGTGCGCACATCTCGTATAAAATACACCCTGCTGACCTGTGAGCACGAGCATGAAATACGAATTTCAGAAACTGTTCGCGGTAATAAAACTAAACTCTATAATATCTCTAACTAACTCGCTAGCTATTTATCTAAATATAAAGTCCTATAGATAGATCATAAGACTTTATTATTAGGCTCTTCTCCAATACTGATTTGCTCGTATTTAATTCACATCCCGATGATCATTCACCTATCATTACTTTCTACATAATGAATTTTTTTGCATTATGAAAAAAACAGCAGTCAGGACTCAGGAGGTAAGTATAAAGCTGCTTTAAGTATGAAGCTGACAGGGGTCAAAAGCTACTATATATTTTTTAGAAATTCATATGTTTATGTGTACCGTCCACTTTGTTCAAATGTTACTAACCAGATATCGGATTTGGAGTTGTAGCCTGCATGCCTGATGACCTCGGGGCTCATGTAGTAGGGTGTGCCAATAAAGGTGCTTGCCAGGTCACTAGTTCCCATCATTATGCGAGAGATGCCAAAATCTCCAATCTTGATCATGTTGTTTTTGAGAAATATGTTCCTGTAAGTCACAACGAGAGAGGCACAATTTCAATGATTGTACAATTACGTAAAGCAGTAGGGTAGACCATGAAGTCTAATGCAGTAGATTGCAATAACTGCGCTACGTTAAAATAAGATGAACCTTACAATGAAGTGTATTATATAAATAAAATAATATATGTAATTTAAAAAATTCATAAAATGTTCTCCAAAAAATCTGTACAGCTTTTTTAGCACATTTTAATTTGCTGAACAAGCATTCTAAAAGCAGCAATTCTGCGAATGATGAGACACGTTTCAATTTAACGTGACATCACAGACATGCTCACACGTAGTATACATTAACAAGCTTTACCAGGTGCAAGGACAGTGAACACATACAGCAATTTTATCTCTGTCAACACACAACATACATCCTTCATGCCTTCCTGAATATCGGACGCCGAAATCCATCCGACGATTTATCGATGAGGTGGCATCCGATAGACATCCAATGAACAACTAAAAACTGTTTTAAGCCCTCGCAACTTTGAAACCAGCTAGTTTGTTCTAATTCTCCATCAATCAGCTGCATAGCCACCGTGTTGCTGAAAAATCAATTTGCTTACATTGGTCGTATATATAGCAGCGTACTCTGTAATATTCCTACTTCCTGATGAAGACTTTCATCATCAGATCTGTAGCGCCACCAAACTTACCCTGAATGCACTGCATATGCATTCATAGTAATAATGAGAGCGATTTGACGTACAAGCAGTGATCTACCTCACCTTGTTGCAATTGCAGGCAAAGCTGCCTGAAACGGAGACCTTGGTCGGCTTTCCTGGAGGCAGATCGACCTCAGCGGCCGACGAGGAACGCTTGTGCACGGAGCGACAGCGCCGCTCTCTAAGCTCAATCCCCCCTGGTCATCGTCGCTTAAAAGGACAGCTTTCTTGCGAGAAGCCTCTTCTCTGCATCGTCAGCGAGTTATTGCGAGTGATTACACAGCCCACACATAACCTTTTTTTATGATAATGACTATTATTTCCAAAGTATATATATAGTATATACTGTAACAATTCATTTTACACAATATCAATGATAATGGAAGTACAAGGCTCGCTGATGATACAAAGAGTCAGGGTTAATAGAAATTTTTAATTTATAATTATTACTTTTTGCCTTTTCTGTAAAATGTCAAATACGAGGTAAAGATAAACATTATTATTGCACCAATCTGCTATGCAGCTGTGTGTATGCACCTGTTTCAGGGAGGAGACTTGGAACAAGATCAACATTGGCGAAGAGAGTGAGCAGAGGAAGTTTAGTGAGTCTCTAGTGCTGGATTGCGTGTCATCCAGCTGATGCTGGTATTCAGTACAATGCCATGAACAGCGCGTGCTGCACACGGATCTTGAAAGACTAGGTATGTAGTATATATCAGGGAGGTCATACTATATTAGACACAATATAGCATTCTATCTTCCTATTCTCTCCGTCTCTCTTCTCACTCACTTTCTCCCTCTCCCTCTACCCTCCCTCTGCATCTCCTCTCCCTTATCCCTCTCCCTGATCCCCCTATCGCTCTCAGTTTTCCCCTTCGTCCGTCCCCTCTCCCTATCTCCTCTCCCTTTCCCTCTCCTCTCCCCTCCCCTCCCTCCATCCTCCCTCCCTCTCCTCCCTCCCTCCCTCCCTCCCCCCTCTCTCTCTCTCGTCTCTTTCTCTCTCTCTCTCTCTCTCTCAGTCTCTGCTCTACACGTCTCTCTACTCTCTCTCTCTCTCTGTCTCTCTACTCATCCTCTCTCCTCTATATAATAATATATATAGATATATATATATATATATTATATATTATATATAGTCTCCTTGGTATTATCACTTTCAGGGAG
>NW_014577217.1:112446-126253 GCF_000485595.1 Priapulus caudatus | reverse complement strand
CGATTCTGACTACAACGCTGTGGACCCGCAGCGCCGCGATACGGTCGCAGTGCTCGCATCGAGCTGTCGACGAAGGTACGGTGGCGGTGGCGGAGGCGGTGCCAATATGTGTATGCAGACCTGCCAACCTTACGATTTTCGTATTCCTTACGAATTCCATTGATGTTTCTACGAATGTGCGTTCAAACTGAAAAACTTACGATTTTTTGCAGCGAGCCGAGAAATATCTGGCGATTGTGTTGCGCAAGCCATATTGGTATCACGCGTTCCGTTGTTCTCGCGTGCTCTAGATTAGTCCCATCATTTCATTGCGCGCATAGCATACATAAACAACAATGGCGCCTGCTGCCCATAAAGAAAAGCCTTAACTATTTTCATGATCACAGGTTGGCAGCTCTGTGTATGGTGTGTGTGCGACTGTGGGTGTGTATATCACATGTGTATACATGTGGTATATATGTGGCGTGCCAATGGTGAGCAATATACTTTCAAGCTCTGACGTTCAAATATGTAAAAGCATGCTGCATTATATTTATTTATTTAGTAATTTATTTATCGCATCGAGCTCTCACGAAGTACGGTAGTAGGGATGGTGGTGCCATATGTGTGTATATTGGTGAGCAATATACTTTCAGGCTCTGACGTGCAAATATGTAAATAGCATGCTGGGATATTTTTTATTTTTTTAATCGGCAGCGGCAGTGATGAAATCCCTTATTAGTGACTATACTTATTCGTGAATTTTTCTTGAGTATGAAAATTTAGCACTTAAACAGTGTTTTCTCGCGCGCGCGTTTCTCTCCGCAGGTGTGTGACAGACATTTATATATACATTTATGTATATATATATATAGACTATATATATATACTAATAAATTATAATATTCAAGCAGCTAATATACCTTATACTGCTAGGTATTATTAGCTCTTGATTAATATATATTATTTATCTATTTATCCTGCTCGCAGGGGTGCCGACAGCGAGACGAGAACGTCGTTGAACGTCGGCCCGACGCTTCACGCCGCGCCTGTTCATCAGCGGCTGGCGGATTTTTAGCTTGCTTGCGACGTGAGCTTACGGTTTCTCTGGGCCACCTGGGTGTTTTATGTCGGGTCCGCGTCCGACAGTTTTGTGTAGGAGTGGACTGTTGTGCGCCAGCTGGCGGCGCTCTATAGTGCGCGGCAGTCTACTTTTTATGGCGTTTGTTGTGGCTGCTGTGCTCCTGGTTTATTTGCTCTCGTGTGTCGCCGTTGCCGATTGCTTATAAGGGAGTCGCAGTTGCGCGTACGCGTATTTTTGGGCACACGCATTACGTGGTATTCTCCGGACGGGCTGAGTGAGTAAGTCGCGCACGGTATTGTGTCTTCTGATTACGGGTAATTCGCAATCGGTATTTTGGAAATACGACGTTCGTTGTGGAGGTTTCAAATGTGTTAGTGAATCCCGCCGTCTTCGTCATGCGAGCGTTCCAGGTCACGGCGAGGTCAGCAGGCAGGCGTCCATCGAACGCGCGCGCGTTGTAGAGCGCGAACAGCTGTCGCACGAGCGCGTCGCGGCGATGCCGGAACTCGAGCACGTAGCGCGCAGCCTCCACGTGTCGCTGCCGCCCCGCCGGCACGTGTGCACTCAGCGACGCCAGGAAGTCGAGGCGCGGTGCATACGCGGGGTCGGCGCGAGTCACGATCGTCGGCGGCACGGCGCGACTCTTGACGCTCGCGCCTCCGCCACCTCGTCCGGGACGCGGGCGCGACACACCGCCACGTTGTCCAGGATGCGGCGACACGGTGCCACGTTGTCCAGGACGCGGCCGCGGCGACACGCCGCCTCTCGTTCGTCCGTCCGTGGTTCCGTCACTCCGCGGCAGCTGCGCAATCGACCCCGAGGACCCGTCCGTGGGCCTCGGGAGTATGCGAGTCGCGAGGCTCGGGTAGTCGTCGTCGTCGCTTGACGAGTCGTGGATGAAGCGGCAATCCGCCTCCCTCTGCTTCCGCGTCGAATCCGTCGCCATCGTCGTCTTCTTCGGCGTCCGCAGTCTCGCGAGGAAGCCGTCAAACTCGCTCTCGCTGCTCGAATCGGACTTCAAGAGGGCGCCGCCGCTGCGCGGGACTCTACCGCTCAAAATACATATATATAATATATATATATATATATATGCTGTAGCATTAGCGTGATGGGGGTGGATTTGATCTTGCTGCCAGCGAATATTACTATATAGTATACAATTTGTATGTTGATTCCATAGAAATCTGCTAATAACTAATTATCAGTTTCTGATATCCAGGTCTCACTAATTACACCATCATCGAAATTGTGCCATAATGCAGCCTCCTTTAATTAAACAGCGAGTGATAACTTGTTTACTCATGCAGCTGGTGACGACCCTGAACATCTGATCTACGCGTCTGAGATTGTATTTTTGGCGGCAAACTCTGCGCTGAGCAGACGCATGACGTCAGCGTGCTGCGCACCGTTCGCTCGCTGCTTTACCGTGCCGTAGTTGTCCTTCACAAACAAAGCGAACCCTCCCAACGGCTTCTGTGGCTGCTGCACACCGCCCTGTGCCGGCTTGCCTCGCACTAGCAGCTGAAACCTGTGCAAAAAAACAACTGAACATTGACAACGTAGCTGTTACAATATTACTCGCCACAAATCTGAATTTGATGTGTTGGCTAATAGTCTGTTGTCATCACATCTCACAACCATGTCACCGCACTAGCTACAAGTTTAAAATCGGCATTATATACATATCTACCTCTCACTGAGTCATCTTACATACATGTCTAGTGTCTACCTTTTCCTGGGTCACATTACATACATATCTCTCTCTCTCTCTCTCTCTCTGTCTCTCTCCGTCTTCTCATATACATATAGCCTCTCCCTGTGTCACCCAACATCGCATATATATCTCCACCTCCCTTTCTTCGCTTCATCTTACACACCTATTTCCCGCTCCCTGTGTCAGCTTCTCCCTGTCACCTTCTCCCTGTGTCAACTTCTCCCTGTGTCACCTTTTCCCTATGTCACCTTCTCCCTGTGTGACCTTCTCCCTGCATCACCTCCCTGTGTCACCTTTGCCCTATGTCACCTTCTCCCTGTGTGACCTTCTCCCTGCATCACCTCCCTCTGTCACCTTCTCCCCGTATCACATCTAGACACGTCGTGTCACCTTCTCCCTGTATCACCTTCTTCCTCTGTCACCTCCCTCTGTCATCTTCTCCCTGCATCTCCTCCCTCTGTCACCTTCTCCCCGTATCACATCTAGACACGACGTGTCACCTTCTCCCTGTATCACCTTCTTCCTCTGTCACCTCCCCATGTCACCTTCTCCCCGTGTCTCTCACTCCGACGACCTACCTGCCCTTGCAGAGTCCACACACCTTCTTCGTGATGTCGAGTGACTTGCTATGGCGACCGACCTGCGAGTCGCAGCGCGTGCAGCGGTACACGTACTTCGTCTCGATAACGTACGTGTGGGTGCGGCCGATCGGCGGCAGGCCGGGCAGGCGCACGCATGTGAGCGCCGTCCACTGGCGCCACAGCGGGCCGTGGCCGTCGCGCGAGCCGCTGATGACCCAGGCGGCGGCGTGGCAGAGCTCGTGGGCGAGCGTGTCACGCGTTCTCTCTGCACTGTCGCACACCTGCGAGCAGATAAATAGATAAATAATATATATTATCAAGAGCTAATAATACCTAGCTAGTAATAAGGTATTATTAGCTCTTGATATATATCATATCAACAACAGATATCAGATAAACGAAGATCTTTCTAGATCCTACCTATAGGTATATTTTGTGTTGGAACAACGTTCTATTATGTTCTACATAAACACAAGTTTCGAGAACATTCAATCTGTTATTAGAATTCCCACTGACTTCACGCTCTCCAAATAGTCGTGACTTAATTAGTGCTCGAGGCGAAGGTTCACCGCCAGAGGTCGCAAACGGCGTTAAAAATTTCTCGTCTGCGCGCATACAAGCTCTCGCGCCCTTCTCGTTAAGAATGGAAGTGAATCGGGCGTTTGGCAGCGTACACGGTCTCGATACACGGGCCCAGTTACGATACACAGTTACACACGCACATGTAAACGCACTCACACATGTATATACGCACGCGCGCACGCGGGTAAGATGTACGCAGTAGACTAACGCGTCACGCCTCATGTAGCGGCGACGTATGAACGCACGACGCGGGAGCGCCATGCAGTCAAGCAAGCAACGAATATGTGTATGCACTCGCCTCAGATCCGGCACTGGCGGGCCCACGCGCGTATGTGCGACGTTACGCGCATGGATGTGTACAAACACGCATGCACGTAATCACACACTCACACGCACACTCACACACAAGTACACGCAGAAGTACACGCACGCACACATACGCACAATCCCGTTCCCTGTCGCACTCTCCCCCTCTCTCTTTCTTGCTCACTCGCCATTTCTATCGCTCTCTTGCTCGCTCTCTTTCTTATGCTCTTTCTCTTTCCCCGGTTCTTCTTCTCTCTCGCGCACATTCGTACGTACGCCGCTACCCCCGTGTCCCCGAATTCAACTCTCACAGCCGGTGCCACGTTACCATCCACCATCTCTTAGACAAGAGCCATAAAATTCCGTCTGGCCCGTTCTTTGCGCGCGGCCTCGCACTCGCTCGTATTTTCTCGACGTTACCATGTTTTGCCCGGGCCACATGTATCTGTCAGGGCCAGCAACAGCAGCATTGTTCCCCCACACACGGGGCCATATGGCCGTCGGCACAGGTTGGCCACACATGTGCTGCGCTTCTGACGATCTGGGCTCGATATATTCACGCACAGCTTCCATCCACGGTGGATCCATCCATACGTCTACGGGGTATTTCCGCGAAAGATACGCGCGGGGACTGGTGGTGATGACGTCAGGTTTCTCGCTCACATTGATTGATGCTACCGTGAGAGAACGTGGGGAGACAGGGGCGTGGTGTGTGTGTGTGTGTGTGTGTGTGTGTGTGTGTGTGTGTGTGTGTGTGTGTGTGCGCGCGCGTGCGTATGTGCGTGTGTGTGCGCGCGCATGAGTCGCTCTCTCGTTTCATCGCGCTCTCTTTATTTTTCCCTTTCTCGCCTTCGTTCTCTGCCTTTTTATACCTCCCCTTCTTCCACTATCATACTCTCTCGCCTTCTCTTCCTCTCCCCCTATTTCCCTTTTGCTCTCTCTTCCTCTCTGTCTATACCCCTTCTCTCTCCTCCTTCTCCTCCCTCCATTTCCCTCCCTTTACTCACTCCCTCTCCCTCTCTTTATCACCATCTCTCCCTCTCCTCTCTCCCTCCTTCCGCCCTCTCCCTCAATTTCCCTCACTCTCTCTCCCTCCATCTTCCTTCCTCCCCATCTCTTTCTCTCTCTCTCTCTCTCTCTCTCTCTCTCTCTCTCTCTCTCTCTACACGTGCTCGTCGATTAGTCGCGGCGAATTTCCGGGGTCGTCGTCGTCCGACGAATCGACGAGATTCACGACCTCGGCGACGCTCGTCTTACTTGCGTTCGTCGTTTCCGGCGAGTCGCTGTCGACTTTCGACGGCGCGCCAGGGTCACCGATGGTCTTCTCCTCGCGTAAGAGATCGGTTAGGCTTTGAAAGATGTTTTTCCGCGCTGCTTCCTTCGTCGGCGGTTTGCGGTTGTCGGCAGCCTCTTTTACGCGCAACCTCGTCGCCAGATCGGGGATGAAGACGCTTTCGTCGAGGCACGTAAAGTAGAGAGATGATCCTCGCTTGAGCTTTCCCCAACTCTCAACCTTCCTATCGAATCGCTCCCAATTCCCGCCGAAATTGCCATCGACGGCTCCCGCCACACGCGAATCTGCGAGTGAACTACCTCCGGTACTCTTTGGCATGGCGGTGGCTTTTTTCGTGAACGAAGGCGGCTCGAAGAAAATGTTTTTCCCTCGTTCTAGCTCTTTCGCTTTTGTGTCCTCGCTCGTCGACCGTTTGTTAACGGACGGTGACACCTCGCGCATGCCTGCAGAGTCTGCAACACCCGTCGCAGCAGGTGTTACGTCTCGAGCGAGGTTTTGTGCGTGACCCGCGCTGGGCGATGCGCCGGTATATAGGACGGTGCTCTCAGACACCGGCACGTCGTCCCATTCGTCGAGGATGCTGCGCGAGCGACGCGGCCCGCGGCTGCGCACGGTCACGTGCGAGAAACGATCCTCCGCGGCGAGCAGGTCCGCGTAGGTGCCGCCATAGTCGCCGCGGTTACCGCCGTCCGAGCTCGCAGCCTCCGCGAATCCGTCGCCGGCGACAACCGTTGTCGAGAAGTAGGCGGAGACGTCGGGAGGCAGCTCCTTGATGCCGCCGTCGTCGTCCGGGTCGCCGTCGCCGTGAATGAAGATGGAGTCCTCGTAGAAACCATCGTCATCGCCACCGCCACCCTCTCCGTTAGCGTCGCTGCCGCCGCCGTCTTCCTGCGTTGACGACGATTGGAATTCGGGGTCGCTACCCGTAGAGCTGCAGTCGACGATTCTCCGCGAGCGATTAGTTTTCGTCTTCGAATGCGCACCTGAGTTTCGGCTGACGGGGGCTGGGAAAGCAAATGTGTGGTGATTTTCCACGTTAGTTGGTGTGTCCGTTTTAGTTCTCAACTTTCCCTTCTTCCTGGATAGTTTTCCTCGTCTTCTTTCACTTAGACTCCCAGTGGAGGTGGGGGTCTGCTCTAAGCAATTATTGCTATCAAAATTAGCCAAAGGCTTCATCACATCGCCCAATTCCTCTGCTAGGGGCAATACGTTTCTACAATCTGACATTTTACTCGTTGGGTTCTTATTTTCTTTTTTAGCCACAGGCGTCTTTTTTTCCGACGATAACTTAAGTTTCGATTTATGTCGTTTGGCCTTCGCTGACAATGTCTAGAAAAATACATAAAGCAAACATTAAATTGTCATATAGATCATACAAAGATAAATGAAGTAAGAAATTAAGGTGTAATTAGTGTATGGATTGAACCATGAATGCATTGTTGGTTTAAATCAAGGTTCAGATACCTGTATAGCCGTGTCCAAATCACCATGCTCATGCCATCCCAACTTGTTCCCCAGTTTATGGAACATGCTGCTGATATCCATCTCATCCATAGTTCCAGCAGCATATTTTTTAGCAGATGTGTTTGCAGACGCCATATTATATGTGCTGGTAAACATAAAATAAAAACAAAATTAGCACCAGCCAGTAGTTCCAATGTAGAGATGTTACAAAAGGTTTGATGATTCAAATAATATTACCGGAGGTAGACCTAAACTCGCCATAATAGAAAAAAGAAAAAAGAAGACAAAATGACTCAATTATTAAAATTTGAATTACCATATTAATTCCAACTAATACCATACCTATTAGAGTTTTAAAAAGAAAAGAGTTATGGCTATTTTCATACGCAATAAATTTATTCTATGTCCATTGCTTTTGTATTGTGGTTTGACAAAAGTTGCCTCGATCGAAGGATAGCAACGCAAATGCACAAGGCACACAACAATGCTCAAATGACTTTCTTGAGCGGCCGGGGCGGGGGCGCGGTAACACACGGAGCGAGTCCTTAATATTTTACAAAAGTCGATTGAAGCTACCTTGGGATCAAATACATGATTTGTCATCTTATTATCAACACATGTTTAATTACATAATTGATTAATTAATTAATTAGTAATTAGGGATTTGGCAAAGATTTGACAGAGAGTCAACATTCCGGGAACAAAAATGACAACTTGTCGAATTCATCAGATTTCCATAAACAATTATCACCAAATCAAGTTAAGATGTTAAAGAAATGATGCACCATGCTTTTTTTAGGGGATGCCAAAACTTGCAATTCTCTGCTACTAAACAGGCCCTCAAAGATGAGTCTAAACTCTGAAGTAAGCTTGTACGATCTCAAAACGTGCGCATTTCATAATTATTTTTTTAAAGATGGTGACCGAGTCCTCAATGTTGTCATAGATGTAACGTGGGTGGGAAAACAACATAGAACTAATCGAACCCTCCCTTTTATTCAGGGGTGAGCCGTCTGTCCTCGTCAGATCTATGCTTGGCTGCGCCAAAGCACACTGTCCTTTTCAAGCTGCACTGCGCACGCACATTGTCACATCCTACTCCAATGACGTGGACGTATACACAGTTTATATGATATTAATGTTGTAGTAAAACAAGTGCGCAGAGCGAACAGCCGACCTCATCTAACCTCTACTGCGGTGACTCTGTTATTGGTGGTAGTGGTGGAGATTCTAGTTAACCTGTGAGACCCAATGTGTTCACATACACGCCGAAAACTAGTGGAGAATGCACAGGGATGCGTAATCAGGAACCTTCTCAAAAGAGTGTTCGTTTGGGATCGTTTATGAAAGTTGCAGAGATGAGGCCCGCGTACGTTTAAGTGTCTTTCAGATTAAAGATGGAAAGCCTTCCCATACATACGTAGTAGCAACAACTATTTGCAAAGACGAATAGGTAAGCACTTCTATCCATTTACCTACGCAAGCCTACAGGCTGCCCAAATTGGCAATAGAGAGCTGCCACTCTGTTAGCCAATTAACGCAGGGCCCCAAAAAACTGGCCACCAAACGATGCACTGGCAGCAGCAACTGCAGTGGCATACGTTACAGGTAACATACCTGACAGTACAAATGACATTAGAAATTATACGATTTAAGGAACATACATCCTTCTTTAACCAAATTTAGCTTTTGAAATTTCCACTGTGACATTTAGCTTAATCCAGGCATGTATAGATTTACTAGCAAACCTGGCAGTCCAAATTCTTTCTACAGACAGTCAACAAATCAAAGTTTAACCCTCCTCCTGAGGGTCAAAAGGTTATCCGACATTACTCTTCGCATGTCAGCAGAAGGGAATTCATGGTCCTTTCACATACAAGCCATAAAACATGCTAGGTCACGCTGAAAACAAAAAACAGTTTTCTTTCGAATCGCTCCGTCAGACCAGGTGCCTTCGAGTAAATGTCATAAAATCTGCCCTGGTGCCACTGGACCTTTGACCTGTGACCTCATTTCGGCACAGTGATGGCTTTTCCTACCATGATTGCTATACACCGACATATCACGAGACCTAGGTCGAGCCGTTTAGATTTGTGCCGCAATGTCTTGCATTTCCTCCCTATACCTTAAGTTAAGGAGTGAATGTTCCCCTTCTTTTTAACCTCTTGACCTTGACTTTGGACCCCCGAGACTTCGACGATCAACTCGATTTTCGGATTACCCCCCACGTCCCGATATCAGTGACCCGTACGCCGACGCGGTTAGATGTGTTCGCCCAATGTTGACGGCACGCACGGACGGTACGCTCGGACGGACCGCACGGAGCAACGCGATCATGCGATTCTACAAGCTGCATTGAACTATGGTCAGATGAGTAACAAAAAATTGACTTCTTGTTAAATGCAGTGACTCTTGACAGCCAGCTGATCGTTGTTCGTTTACTGTAGTTTAGGAAGTTGTATTTTATTACACTAGTTGAACTGTTGGTTGTATTTTTCGGATAGAACGGTTAATTTATGTTAAATAACAAAAATATAATTATCAATGTATTATGATGTTTTTATTAAGCCTAGGAATTTGTTTTATTGTAGTTATGCTGCATATTTGCTGTATGATCTACGATTATCTGCTGCAATAAATTAAACTTTATTTAATTTTGAAAATGCAAATGTTCAATTCCAGGTAAGCCGAGATTGTGAATTGAAATGATGATTGCGAATCAAATAGAATTTATCTTCCTTTCTCTTTGGTGTAATCGCAAATTGAAGATCTTTCTTACTGTGATCCAGTGTTGAATTGTGTAAATTTTATCAACTTTCTATCTTCTCTCGGTCTTCGATATAAGTCCCTTGACATAGAACTTTTTGAATTGCAAGACAATGTTTACGACGTTATCATTACCACTACTGTGGACTATCATACCACTACGCACGCACTTGGCAGCGTAAAGAACAATGTCGGCACCTGCCGCTACAGTTACACTACTGACTACAGCACACACGGCGGTTAACCGACCAGGCTGTGATGGACTAACGTCAATACCCGGTTAGCTCACGCTACATAGGGTCTATGTCCCCCAGTCTCGGAACGTCTACCCTGGGTACGGTCCGTATACCGCGAACGTAACTGTTTACTATTTTTGTGATGGTTCAGGGTTAGGATTAGGTATACTAATAGGGTTCGCCTGGGTTCGGGTTAGGGTTAGGGAGTAGGCAGGTAGGCGACTCCCTAGATCGTTAGTGGAGCTTAGGCCGAGGTACGGGCCGGCATATAATATAGCTACCAAGGGTACGTCCGGTATACGGACCGTAACCAGGGTACGATTCCGGCAGTAACCCGGGGACATAAGGCGTGTTCACACAGACGTTTTTGGCCGAGCTAATTAGGCCCGTGCCTAGATTTGGCTCGAGCCGAGTGTTCACACAGACGTTTTTGGCCCCGAGCCTGAATTAGGCCCGTGCCAGATTTGGTCCCATCGAAAACGTGGACCAGGCCGAGCCAAATTTTAGCACCAGCTTTCGGCGAGAGGGTAGAGCGGTAGAACTCGGTGTTTGGCGGTAGATCTGCGAGTGTCAACACGTGTACTTCGGAGTAAAATAAAGTCGCAAAACAGTAGTAAAAATTTGAAAATTTGATTCAGTGATGCACGTTTTCAAGATTGATAATTGACTCGGAACGTAAGTAAACACTCTAAATGTTACACACACGCCATCTGTCGCGAGCATACTGTCCAAGTATCTTGTGAGTGTGAGATATTGTGCAATTAAAATTTATTTGAATTTTGAATTATGACATTTGACGACAGTAGTAATGAGTATTACTTCGCTCCCTACTTGCGTACGGTGTGACACTTGCATCTCTATAAATATAATCTATTATCTATCTCTATTATATCTTCTACGTATCTCTATCTTATTTATGAGGATAGTGACGTCGTGAAGCTCGACTCAAAACCGGCCCGAGCCAAATCTAAGCACATTTTGGCTCGAAGCCAAATCATACCTGTTGAACGCGGCTTATAGGATCATCTATCACTATGCAGCGTAGCTAACCGTTTCTTGAGCGCAGTGGGTGGAGGTAGCGCCAGCCGTCGTCGGTTCAAGCCCCTTTTTTGCGTGGTAGGGTTAGTGGTTAGGGTTATGGATTTAGGGTTAGGGTTAGGTTAGGGTTATGGTATAGGGGTTAGTGTTAGGGTTGTGTTAGTGGTCTTGCTCATGCTAATACTCTCAAATCGTGACATTTATTCCCAAGGCTTATTATCGAAATCTGGCGCCGACCGACCGCCTCGTTTGTCTCGTTACACGTATGAAGCGAATGGGACTGGGTACCCATAGCCTCGAGACATTAAGATCGCTGGCGTACGCCGATGCCAACTGGCTTACTTGGAGCTAACACGCGGTCATTGACTATATATAACAACTCTCAGCAGTCATTCACAACGATTACCATCATGCACAACCGTGTAAACTACACATTGTACTGCTTATCCACCCTTACAGTTATTATTACTGGTTTCTTTGGTTTAATATTTGTTCATTTTATGATTTTTTCGTGGAGAACTGGCAACACATTAACTTTTGTATAAATTGATGGGGGTCGCCATATTTTGAATTGTCATATCCTTCCACCGCTGTTAAATCGATCTATATTATGCAAACATGACTCAATGTAGTCCCACGGCAATCTTTCTGAATTATTATAATATAACGAAGCTTTTAAAAAATATTAACCACTAAAAATATATTAAATATGTTTGTAAATAGTTTTATTTTATTTTATTTTACATTACTGACGTAAATCATCAGTCGTGCGAAATATTTTACACGTGGCAACCGTACGGAAAGCGAACGTTTTCGCCGGTGTTCGTTCTTCGGTGCCAGGGTCTGAGGTACTTGACTTTCAGTCGTTCTCGTGTTCGTACTGCTGCTGTCGTTGTCTTGTCTCACCGCAACAAGGAAACTTTCATCAAAATGGTATGTGACATCTGAATGCTTGATAGTTAGTGCTCATGTGTCTTATAATGTGTACCCATATTCATGCAAATGTTTGTATTTAATTTGATGTGAAATCTACGGCGCATTGTCATTTCACTGCCCTGCCTTGCCCTTGGCCTTTCCTTGGTTAGTCCTAGTACTAGTAGGATCTACTTCAACCTACGTTGAATTCGGTCTCGGTATGGTGAAAAGGACTAACTCTACGCAGGGATAGCCTCGAGCAGTGCTGTATTTGTAATAATTCGTCGAAACCTCTGTAGAAATAAGTCTACCTAGTAGTAGTAGGCCTAATACTTTAATATAATAGGGGCCACAAGTTCCCTTCTCGATGGCGCCGTGTTACAGTTGTAGAGCCTGGTCGGTTTAGCCTAATACGTAATAGTAATAGTAATACTATACTATTAGTATTACTATTATTAAGTAGGCCTACCAGTCAGCATTATATTGCAAATATTCTGTCTCTAGACTAGAGCATAACTATAAAATTTGGATTTTATCGAACAACTTCACCGCTGATTAAACTGGTTTTAACCACTATCTTACACGTGCTCGGACGCAATAATCGACTTGCTATTCATTATACCATCCTTGCCTTCCCTACTCCTTGGGCTATGGTTTTAAGCCACAAAAAGTGAAATACAAATTCCATTCATCAACCGTCTCTGTCGAAGAATTCGGGTAGTGTGTTAGATCCTGCACACACCTACCTCACAAACTACGCCACTTGATGACTTCTAACAAACTTAATTTTCAGTAGAAGTGGCAGGGTTTGTGCATGGGTGTGAAGTTAGTGGGTAAAAATACTAACTTAACACATTTATCCCAACCATTTTACTCTACAATAAAAGCACTTTCATTTCTGCAGGAATGTGGCACTTTCATTAATCGCTGTGGCTATATGCCCAGCAGCCGGGCGGGCAGCCCGGCACGGTCTTCGATTTCCTAAATGCCCGGCAGTTCCTAATCCTAACCCTAACCCTTGTTTACTTGAGATAATGCTGAAAATTAAAAACTGCCGGGCATTTAAGAAATCGAAGACCGTGCTCTGCAGCCGTCAGATATATGCCGGCTGCCGGGCATATAGCGTAAGCCACTCTGTTCATTAATTGTAGGCAGAATGTGGGGGTGGCATAGTTTGCGTATGTAGGCAGTGTGCAGGATGTGACACTACCCCAGAATTCTCTATCTGTAGGTACAATCTGTCTACATTTAATGTCTATGTTTACAGAGCTAAAGATCATTGAGGCTTGAACGAGTTATCAGTCATGCTCTGGGAGGCAGATTGTTGATTTATCATTGTATATGTAGTTATTACTTACCATACTTCCATACTTACCTTCATAATCATCATGAACATTGACCTTTCCAAATCTGAATTAGATTTCACAAGTGGTACAGAAGGTGATAAGAAATGATTATAAGCTGCTGTTACTTGCAGCAGGTTTTCCAACCTGTGATAAAACTGCAACCTTGAGTGAACAGTTGTTTGTTGGCCCAGCAAGAATGGGTAGTGGGCATAGTTGTAACAACTAACATGCTCCCCTGCTCAGTCTCTCTCTCTCTCTCTCTCTCTCTCTCTCTCTCTCTCTCTCTCCTGCTCAGCTGGATGACCTTGGTAGTGAAAGTGGCAGGTTGCTCTGCTGTTGTGGCAACCCATTCCGGTTGTTTCTTGTTTGCATGGGTGTGCCCTTACTAATGGATTCCTCTAGTTTTACATGTAAGCTTAACAGCTATTTAAACAGGAAGTATGTTTTTAAAATTGTCACATACATTTTCACCATGTTTTAGTTATTCTTTGAAAACCCTAAA
>NW_014577217.1:88982-112436 GCF_000485595.1 Priapulus caudatus | reverse complement strand
ATTATTATAGTAATAATAATAATAATAATAATTATAATAATAATTATACTATTAAATATTAATTTTGTGAAGACAATATCTCATACTCGTATCAGTGGTCATTTCCGCCTCGTGCTCACGCATGCGCACAACCGCAGACTACGGCGTGACATCGTTACCACGGTAACTGTTGCTATTAGTGACTATGGGAGCAGCGGGTGGTGGTTGTGGGGGAGTGCGAAAACCGTCGATTTGAAAAGGGCATTGCGTGTCTCTCTCTCTCTCTCTCTCTCTCTCTCTCTCTCTCTCTCTCTCCCGCCCGCTCTCTCTCTCTCTCTCTCTCTCTCTCTCTCTCAATCTCTCCTGCTCAGCTGGATGACCTTGGTAGTGAAGGTGGCAGGTTGCTCTGCTGTTCCCATTCCGGTTGTTTCTTGTTTGCATGGGTGTGCCCTTACTAATGGATTCCTCTAGTTTTACATGTAAGTTTAACAGCTATTTAAACAGGAAGTATGTTTTTAAAATTGTCACATACATTTTCACCATGTTTTAGTTATTCTTTGAAAACCTTAAATGTGACCTTGGGCAATCTTTCTGACATTTTCTAACATCTACGTCCTGAGACTGCTAGTTCTACCAAAGCCTAGTTCTACCAAGTTTCTACCAAAAATTTACTAGCACTGGGAAAGAATCTCATCGGGTCGTCGGCATCAAGAAATGTGCCTTTGGAATCTTCGTTTTCGAGACATACATGACTATGTGTTTAATATACATGTAGTGAGAAAGTAGTTATTATATATATAGTATAAAATGTTTAATGACAGAATGCAGTTTCATTAGCGGAGGTGAATGAAGTGTATTGGCTTTATCATTTCAGTGATTAGGGGTGAAGATAAGGGGCCAGTGATGAAGGATCCCAAAGTAGGATCGATTCCCTAATGTCGCCTGTTGCCCCTTTCTGATCATTTCCCCCACTCGTTTTGTTTTGGTATTCATAAAACTGATTTCATTGACGCACACGTGTTCTTTGCTGTCTGTAGGCACCAAAGGAAGTAATCAAGGTTCTGGTCACCGGAGCTGCCGGACAGATCGGCTACTCCCTCCTGTACATGGTTGCCAACGGCGACATATTCGGCCATGACCAGGTACATAGTACTCTACCTACATGCGTCTAAGTGTGTTGAACCGTAATCGGTTTGCGTGCGTAATGTATGTCGTCTGTGTGTGAGTCATTTGGTTGTGATTGCATTTGAATTCGAAATCGTTTCATTAATAATATACATCGAAAGTTGCAATCACCTTTTGAAGTGTTTTGGTTTAGAAGGTTACTTTGACAGGTGTTGCGCATTTTACAGATTACTAATGTCCACTTATTCTACTAGCCCCTGGACCTGGTAATGCTCGACATTGAACCAATGATGGGCGTCCTTGAGGGTGTTGCCATGGAGCTCAACGACTGCGCTTTCACAACACTGAGGAGTAAGTCATGTGTAAATGTAAAGGTCAAGTGATACTTGTACATATATGCATAAAGGCAAAGGTAGCTTTTCCCCACGCTATAAGCCATAAGTAATGGATAAGTGTAGAACATTTTTCCTGAACATTGTTGAAATGGTTTGCAGAGTTGGTTCTGAGTTTTCAGGTGTACCTCGCGACGTATTATAGCTCTGGAATCTAGACTCTCTGAAGAATTGCGACAATAGCTGTACCAGGACTGTGTAGTCATGTAAGCCTGCTGGCACGTGTGCCGGCGGAGTTTGTCATTGCACTGTCCGCTTGTTTTAGGCGTGGTTGCGACGGCCGACGAGAAGACTGGCTTCTCCGGCATCGACGCAGCCCTCCTTGTTGGCGCGATGCCAAGAAAGGCTGGCATGGAGAGGAAGGACCTGCTCGCTGCCAATGTGCGCATCTTCAAGAGCCAGGGCAAGGCACTCGACCAGTTCGCGAAGAAGACCGTCAAGGTGGGTGCCGCAGCACTGGTAGATGTGTTCGTCAGCGCTAGGAACTCGTGAAAATTCCAGCTAGCCTGAATATAAAAATTCGGGCCAGTGAGAATTGAAATTCACTGGCCCGAAACAAAACTTTCCCAACATTAAATTGCATTTTCCTATCAGGACAGTATAGAGAAGATGTCAGCATAGCAACACACTAATGACACAAAGAACACCGAAGTTTTGAATAATGAAGCCATTGTTGACACCAAGCATCTCTGAGGCTCCATCACTGCCCATGCCAAGAAGTTTATCTTTGAAGTTCTCCCATGGCACACCAGTAGCCTGAACTGATTAGCGCTTTATGGCCCCAATGATCGATTCAGCATCACCTTTTGGGAGAGTTGCACAATTGAGGAAGTGAACCTTTATTTTGCCCTTCATACTCATACGCAGGTAGAAGATTTCGTTTTCCTGTGCATTTATATCTGTTGTGCCATCTGAAAGGATGGAGACAAATTTGGCATTCATGAGTTCATCCTTCAGATGTGCCATTTCGACTGATGCAATAGCATCTGTAAATTCATGCGCAGCCTTATCATTAATGTATGTGTTGCCAACATCTAAGCCTTTAGCCTTGTCTAATTTGGCCAACCACACAAAATCTGTGTGTGGTTTTCCAGCAAGTGCCAGTGCGTGTGCATTGCGAACAAGCTTTACTAATTTTGATATGGGGGCCTGGTTCATATTTTTTACCATAATCTCTGCCTCGGTCTTGCCTGGTGCAGCATTGCGGTTAGCAATCATTTTTGCAGCACGGGTGTGTAACTCACTCTTCTCATGACATTTGACTGATTCTAGCTTTGCCGAATTGCAGCCCTTAATAAAACTATTCGACTTTTCAGTGTCCTGAAATGTGGACGTGCGTGCACCAGTTGCACATCATCAGTCCCTCCTTGTGGTTATCTAGGCATAACTATGACTAAATTATATTACTATTACTACTACTATTACTACTAGTAGTAGTAAGAATGCCAGACTAGTATTGACACTAAATTGGAGCACTGACTGAGCCGATCCTGACTTAGGAACAGTAATTAGTTACTAAATTAGTATTGGATAATTCATGATATAAAATTATTACCTATTAATTTTATTTAGGTAATTCCATTTATATTTAAATGTATGTAATGTAACTGCCTAGGTAAAACATTAACCTACCTTTTAGCGATTTTTTTGGTGGGGCAGTGCCCTGCTTCATAAATGACCACGAGCTAGCCATGTTGGGTAATCAAATGCGGATGCATAGCAACGCTACAACATACGCTGCTATCGTAAGCCCAGAGAGACATTTTCTCCCGCAAGAGGCCGCTTCTTAGTATAGCTTAGTCTGGTTCCGCTAACTAAATTGTTAATGCAGTATAGTGAAATACAGCGGGTACCAGTTTATGCATGTATGAGACCTGAGAGACTGTGTGTCATCTTACGTGAAGAGAGAACAACAACATGGCTGTGCCCAGCTGTAAAGTTTGCCGTGCGTTGAGAGGGGAAAAAATTTATTATTTATGTTTTTCTGATACTCGACCAACTGAAATTTGGGGCGATGTATATAATATATTGCATACAGTTGGCAAAAAGGTAATCGCCCAGCAGTTCATTCTTGGGCGACTGGGGATGAGTGTTTAGGCAAGTTTCACTCGCCCGATAGCCTTTTTAGTCGCCTGTGGCGACCGGGCGACCGGCCTTTTTGAGCGCTGGTGTGCACGCGTGTGTGTGTGTGCGCGTGTGCGTGTGCGTGCGTATGTGCATGGATGTAGGAATAATAAGGCACACCAGAGTTTTGCTGGCGTGATTATGTGTGTCCATACTATGCATACTCCGCACGTTAGAGTGAGCAGTAGTGTTGTGTGGACAGTCTGTGTAAACAATTTTCTCTTTGGTTAAAATTAGAGAAGCTATTTACTCAGTCACAGTGTGTCACTGTGGTTTGCTTTTGAAATGTTGTCGCTCGATGGCAGGCTGCTGTTAGGAGTGTATATTATTGTACTAACGTGGTTTTGTTCTGTTTATAGGTGATTGTCGTAGGAAACCCAGCCAACACCAATGCTGGCATCGCTGCCAAGTATGCACCCTCTATTCCAACTCGCAACTTCTCTGCCATGACCAGGCTTGATCAGAACAGAGCCCAGCATCAGGTACGTGGAAAAATTTCGTATATATTTGCCATGTATATATAAATTATCTACCTGCATTTATAATCGTAACACGTGCACCATATGGTATTTACTTTATTAGTAATAGTGCAGATAGGAGAAGATAGATCAGTGTGTAGTGTTGTGTACGTTGTACACAGCTACAAAGTACTGGAGGTTTTCTTTCGCAAGTTGCATTTCCAGTCACCAGATGGAGCCAGTCAGCTGCACAAATGAAATTTGTTATATTAACTAGCTATGCCCGAAGTCACCTAAGTTTAACAATATTCCACGCCCCTCCTGAATTCTGCTGAATAGGTGTAAACATGTGTATATAAACCTGTCTGTTATGTTTGCTTACAGATTGCGGCCAAGTGCGGTGTTACGATCCAGGATGTGTCCGGTGTCATTGTCTGGGGTAACCACTCCTCCACCCAGTTCCCAGACGTGTCTCACGCGAAGGTTAACAAGGGCGGAAAGTCGCTGGCTGTCTATGCCGCGTGCAACGACGATGCCTGGCTGAAGGGTGACTTCATCAAGGTATGCTGCGTGTATACATTAGTACTCTACACTAGCCTACGGACCTTCATTGCATTCCTAGAGACTGTATGTTCTATAAAGGTTACTGCTTTTTTTACGCTGTGGTGTCAGTAGCGGTAAGTGTGCATAAGGGTTTATCTTTGGCCTTAATCGATTCTTTTATCTGATTGTCTAATTGACCTTTGAGTCAAGTTGCATATTTGGATATGTTTATTTTTAGCGGTGTTCATCCCGCATAACTCTGAACATGTTCTCTCAGCTGTTCTGAACTGTTCCCTGAACATAAGCTGGAGCCTTCATATGAAAGTTCTTCATTGACAAAATAAAAATAGCTTAGTAACCGTGCTGCTCGAAGCACTCGGCATGTCAAATGCGGTGCTTGTTTCACTAGCCATAGCGGGTGCTGGCATTTCGAGGATGCATGTCTGATACGTTGTGGCGGCATGGATGGCTATTTATAACTATGGTGCTCAGACGGCTTTTCTGTCACCAGCAGGCCATGAAATAGTTGTACTTTGGAATAGTTGCACATAGCAGGCTGATATAGGGTGTCTATAAGTATAACGCATACAATATGACAGCTGGTTGGTGGGTGCTGACTGATCCACGTAACTATAGAATAGTTGTTTGAAACAAACAGCTGATATCACACGGGGCCAGGGTGCAATGTGTACAGAGTCGAAGCGCGAGTAATAATACGGGATAATATCCTTCCACTTCAGCATTCTTTGTGTCCTTGAACATTGGCCAGATAGTGGTTTACACGGATGTAACCATGTGAATTATGAAGGTTATTTCCTCTTACGTAGCAGCAGAGTGGCAGGCTAAGGGCATTCGGCAAGGTCAAACCATTGACTGGTTCTCTTGCCGTGATCCCATCTTTGCCATACACCTGTTGCAGTCGTCAGTGTGCTCTCTTCGCAACAAATCTCGATCCAGGAATTGGTCATTTAGATTTTCCTACTGAATTTAGGCGGGTTTTAATTCCAGGAGTTTACACGATTATACGTTTAAAACTGAATTAAACTACGTTTGCTTGTTTCATCGGGCCATTTAGACTTTCCTGCTGGATTTAGGCAGTTTTAATTTCAGGAGTTTACGCGATTATGTTTAAACCCGAATTAAACATTTGCTTGATTCTTTGTTGCAGACTGTACAGTCGAGGGGCGCCGCCGTCATCGCGGCGCGCAAGCTGAGCAGCGCCATGTCGGCGGCGAAGGCGTGCGCCGACCACATGCGCGACTGGTTCCAGGGCACGAAGCATGGCCACCACGTGTCGATGGCCGTGCCGTCGGACGGTTCCTACGGCGTGCCCGCGGGTCTCATCTACAGCTTCCCCGTCACCATCGAGAACAGGGAGTGGAAGATCGTGCAGGTGCGTGCGTGCGTTTCCGGCGCGCGCGTGTGTGTGTGTGGCCGGGTTGTAGTTGCAGCGCGGTGACATCTCCGTCCATCCACACATCTGTCTATCTTGCCCTTCGTCTATCAGACTATCTGTTCGTGCATCCATTCATTCGTCCATCTACACAGCCATCATTTCTTCTATTCAAACCCGTCCAGAATAAACTCTATATATTGTGTGGATGAAGTGGAATATAGTAAATATGATGAATAAAGTCTATAAATAGTGGAAGTATTCTGCACAAGCGAAGTCCTGCTATTCTAGCATTGAAGAGAGTCGGAGGGGGGGGGTAGATGGAGAGCGGATCGAGGGAAGCTCGAGCGGCGGAGGTGAAGTCTGCGTGCTCGGTGAATCGGTGCTGCAGCTTCCCACTAGCACCGGTCGCGGGACGCGGTGCAGACAACAGCGACCATACTGGTGATTTAGTGCCACTCTGAAAAGTCTTTCAGCACGGCAAAAGGCGAGCCTGTACAGTGTTTTAATGCGCCACTCGTGCGTAAAAACGTTAGAGGTGAAATGAGCAAGGAATAATTGAGACCGGCGCGTTGCTCTGTCGGTCGTGTAACGACGTCGTCATTGTTCGCACACGCAGGGACTCGAGATCAATGACTTTGGAAGGGAGAAGATGAAGGTGACCGCTGATGAGCTGGCCCAGGAGAGAGCCGACGCCCTCGCCGTCTGCCAGGAGTAGGTGGCGCCATCTGCAGTCACGCTCACAGCAGCAGCAGCTACACGTCAAATAGGCTCGCCCACGGTGCATCATGCGTCTGCGTCTCTCACACTTATTTCTGTTCGGTTGTACTGCCCAACGACGTTCTCGTGGTAGTTTTCTTGTTCGTTAGTTCTCTTCGTCTCAAAAATCATGTGCTGGGTTCGGTTCGCGAATCTTGTTCTCCATAGTTCTACTCACTAGATATGGTCGTAGATGGCGGACTGCATGCGGTGAGTGGTGCGGGTTAGCTAGAGGATGATTACGTGTTTTTCGTTTTAATGTAGTCGTCGCCGTCGTCGTCGTAACCGCACGCGCGCGCGCGTACGTAGCTACCAGTGATCGTTATCGTGTTTACTGCACATTAAATTAGTGAAAGCAGGTTCGTAGATAGATACAGCGTGTAATTCTGTTCGCGATCGGGGCGAGAAAGATGCTCAAAGGGCTTCCACGCCTTCTCTTCCTCGGCAACAGATGCGTGCACCCCCACACACGTTTGAGTCGCGTTGCCGAGCTATAAATGTCGCTAGGGAGAGCATTCTATTACTAGCCAGCTGATCCAGTATTTATAGTCACAGCTGCGAGAGCAGTCGAAATGTCAGCCATCCTAAAATAAAATCTTGTTCAGCAGACAGCATGAGTGAAGACGAAAAACTGCTCAACATGTGTGTCGATTAATTGAACTCTGCAGGCTGAATCTTGAAAACGTTTAGTATATATTTTCGTAGAGTTATTATTTGACAGCGTAAGTAACATTCCTAGAAGAAATGTACCTCAAGCCATTTTCTAGAAATCTTTTCCACGTGTGTAATGTTAATCTCTGCCTATGATAAATCTTGTCCCAGTTGAGATCTAACAGTCATTGTAAATGTACCTGCATAATTTCTAGATTGCTGGCAAGTATGGCAATAACTGGAGAAGTGTACGTGCTAACTGTGCCAGTCATGAATGGTCCCCGGTATCAACTCTAATAGCTGTGATAATCAATTTTACTAGTCCCCCGAAATGGTCAAGGTTGCAGACTTTCTCATTTTAGTTGAACTTTGAGTGGAATAGAGCTCTCCTATATTAGTGAGGCAGCAGGCACTTGTAACGTTAATACATCGTGGAGTGTTGGCAGTCGGAAGAACGAAGTTCCACATGAAACATGCGTGGATTGTGGCAGAAGTGATAAGAAGTCTGTTATCCAGCGAGCATGGTTCTCTTGGAATACGTTTTGTCATCTGTATCATTCCAGCACCCAGCACTGTTGTTGTGGATTATATTGAGTAAGCACGTAAAAATTCAATGGCGTAATAAAGATTGGCAGTAGCAGAAACAGTTTTATGTCATTTTGTGGTTATTGTGTGTGTGCGTGTCTGTGTGTGTGCTTGCGTGTATAGACAATACGAAGAAAACTGCATGACTTTTTCTTGAAAGTGACATAAAGCAATGAAATTTGTATCCGTTTAATATACAAGTACATTTTTTAAATTGTATATTTATTAAACTACTTTCAGTAGTACTCCCAGTACCACCTTAGGCGGTGAGCGTCCACTTATATTCAATGGTTATGGAGCTACAGGGCCGTAGCCCCCCTAGATTTTGGAGCAAACTTGGAAAAATAAATTGTTCTACCGAACGAGAATTGTCGTAGTCAGAATGAAGGCTGTACATGTTCCTCAAATACCATCTCCTGCGATCTACATTTTCAAAATGTTCTGTGGGAAGACCCCCCAATCCGCCACTGCTCTCCTAGGAATTTGCTCAGCCTACGGCCCTGAACTATATTGTTAAATCATAGATATATATATATATATATACAAACACGCTTGTATGTACATATCAAGAGCGTATATATCTATGGGTAAATTAAAGCCATGTCATCGTTGTTACCATAGTTGCAGGTTCGAATGTCCAAGCACTCGCTGCTAAGGGCATACGACCACTAAAGCATTTTAAGTATTTTTATCAGTACTTGAGATAATCAATTACTGAAATACACAAAATTGATTAGTATATAGGCACCTAACCCAATAAAGGGTAGTCACCAGGGGCGTGTACAGGGGGTCCGGACCCCCCCCCCCTGCTCGCGCAGAAAACGCATCTAAGGGGGTCTAATTTCAAAAAATTTCTGGGGGAGGGTTAGGGTTACGGTTAGACCCCCTGGTCACAGCTTCACAAATTACACGCAGAAAGTGTCATGAATATAAGAATAGTGAAAAAAAACCTAGGTTTATTGATGAGGTGGTATACGATCCAAGTAGGATTCGCGTGTCCTTCACCCACTTTCTACCACTGTCTATAATATATATATAAATATATAATATATACAGGCCCGTAAGCCAGCTTTATATTGGGGGGGGGGTTTCGTTTTTACATGTTGGCAATTTGGTCGGCAGGGACGTGTACAGGATTTGTCACAGGGGTGGTCTAATCGTAATAATTTCGCCAAAGTGCGAGCACGCGAAGGGGGGGTCGGGGCCCTCCCAAAAATTTTTTTAAATATAGACTTCCCTCAGATCGTTTTCTGCAGGCGAGCAAGGGGGGTCTGGAACGCCCTACTGGACCCCCCTGTACAGCGCCCCTGCCTCGGGCGCCGAAGGCGGCCAGCGAGGGTGTGGGAGGGTTGTTCACTGTCACCCTCCCGCACGATGGAGATTTGCAATTGATTACAGCTGAAATGAGTGAAATTCTTGCAAATTTTCAAAAAATAAACGGGCGAACCCTCGAACCCCCTGGCTAGGCGCTGATATATATATATAATCTATACATTATATCAGGGCCGTAGCTAGCGGGAGGGGGCAGTAGAAGATGTAGATACTGTTACATGGGCAATGGCGAACTTCCACTCACCTGCCCAGAACAAATTAATAGTCAACCAAAGCACGTGGTTCCCCCCCACAGGGATATACCTAAGACGGCTCAACAGCAGCCGGCTGAAAGGGTGGTAGGATATGTTTACTAGGCAACTTCTAATTTTAACATATATTTTACGATATAATTAAAGAATGATGTGCAAAAACCCTAAAAAGTGCCCTACACCCTAAACCTAACCGCTAACCCGCACGCCTAATTAAATTAAAATATATGTTAAAATTAGAAAGTGCCTAGTAAACATATCCTATCCACGCCCTTTTCAGCCGCTTGCACGCCAACAGTAGTGCGCAGCAGAAAGCATAACTTCCGCAACATTGTTGCTATTTCGTCTCTGGAAAGCCTTCTTTTGAATTTTTGTGTGGTATAATTCGGAACTAGAGTGCACTAATTTGGCATTATGCACGCAAGATAGATGCTTCGTGACGTCTAGAAAGGGCATTAGAAATGAGATATGGTCCTTGTTGTGTAATTGTGCCATTGATCAATGCCGCAGCCATGGTGACCGGTCGGGCATTTTTGTGCACCGCGTGAAAGCGGGATCCGATCTACTTATAAAAATGCCGCATCATTTTTAGATTGCAAAAGTTTTTACTTCTAATACAGTTTTATCCAGGGGTTAGGATAGGTACCTACTGCGTCTAGCCTGTGCAAGCAGAATAGTAATCAAACGTCGTAATACCGCGGGGACACTGTTTATATGTTTCCGCTTTGCTACAAAGCTTTCCCCAACGTAACATTCAAGAGCTTATATGGTGCCGGGCTCGATGCACGAATTTACGGCTAATAAGCACGGCCAGCGGTGCTTAGTGGCGGAAATCCCGGGAAATTAGAAGGAGGCGAATTAAATTAGGGCAAACTAGTAGTATAGAGGTATATATATATCATATATAATATCATACCATATATGACACAAGCGCCAGGCCTCTGTTTCTCCTTTCGCCGCTTCTTCCCCCATCATCTCCGTCTCTGTTCCTCCCCTCGCCGCTTCCTCCCCCGTCATCCCCGTTCCTGTTCCTCCTCTCGCCGCTTCCTCCCCCATCATCTCCGTCTCTGTTCCTCCCCTCGCCGCTTCCTCCTCCGTCATCCCTGTCCCTGTTCCTCCCCTCGCCGCTTCCTCCTCCTTCATCCCTGTCCCTGTTCCTCCCCTCGCCGCTTCCTCCCCCGTCATCCCCGTCCCTGTTCCTCCTTTCGCCGCTTCCTCCCCCATCATCCCCGTCTCTGTTCCTTTCCTCGGCGTCCTCCCCCCTCATCCCCGTCCCTGTTTCTCCCCTCGGTTCCCCCCTTGCACCCCATCCCTGTTCGTTCGATATTACCAATTCGTTCTACTAGCATTCATCTTTCCGTTATCGTAGAACATCAACTTATCATCTATCTGTATGCTCCTCCCTCTTTACCTTTCTTCTTCTTCTTCTTCTTCTTCTTCTTCTTCTTCTTCTTCTTCTTCTTCTTCTTCTTCTTCTTCGTCTCCACCTCTCACAGATCCCTTCTCACCGGCCTCTTCTCCACATATCTACCCTTCTTTTCTCTATCTCCTCTTTTCTCCCCGTTTCCTCGTCTTCCGTGTCTGAGTGCACACTAGTACCCGTATTAATTTTTCGTTTTCAATGTAAAAACACACTTCTAAAAGCAACGCCTCGTAAATCTTTATCAGTGAATGCTAAATGATATTTAATATTCACATAAGCGTTGACCAATACAGAAAACACACAAACAAGAGCCCAGCTAAGACACGCACACAAACACCGGTCCCACACAATCAAGATTTCCGCTCTCCGAATGGGAATCATTATTTTTATTCCACACAAGTTCATCTTCACAATTTTAGTTGCCATTTTTTTACCATTAAATATGATTTGTATTACCCTAACATTACCAAAATTGGAAATGAACAATGGAGAAAAAACGCACACAATACACGTGTAATATGAGAATATCTATGCAGCATCTACGTAGAATCTCTTAGCCATTCTGTCCACAAAAATATTTCACACGGCTGCCGACTCGCTTCTCTCTTAGCGGGTGTTCCTATAACGTTTCACATCTCTATCATATGTAACTAAGCAATATGATACATGCCCATACTCTCAATCACCCTCTTCGTTAATTTCTATAGACATTTACATTACTTAGATCGTCGAATAATCGTCATTTTTAACGAGTCATCTCAGGTTTCGCAGCTTGTCTACCAAACTCTAGGATTTATCGGCCGGACGATGGTCAATCGGAAGATTATTCATAGTCCTAACACTTTATCCTAACCCCGTATCAAAATTTCACAGCGCTATCCTGACTAGAAACAACGCATATTTCCAAGTTTTTCATAACACAATTCAAATTTTAGTGCCAATTTTTGGATCTATTCTGGCGACGGCCCCGGTGGCTTTACGTCACTCGATACAAGACACCAACTATCATATGTAACTAAGCAATATGATACATGCCCATACTCTCAATCACCCTCTTCGTTAATTTCTATAGACATTTACATTACTTAGATCGTCGAATAATCGTCATTTTTAACGAGTCATCTCAGGTTTCGCAGCTTGTCTACCAAACTCTAGGATTTATCGGCCGGACGATGGTCAATCGGAAGATTATTCATAGTCCTAACACTTTATCCTAACCCCGTATCAAAATTTCACAGCGCTATCCTGACTAGAAACAACGCATATTTCCAAGTTTTTCATAACACAATTCAAATTTTAGTGCCAATTCTTGGATCTATTCTGGCGACGGCCCCGGTGGCTTTACGTCACTCGATACAAGACACCAACATAAACGTGGTTTGTATAACGTCAGATAACTTCTAAAATTCGAGCATATTACCGACCGCGTATCGATAGGAGTATAGGTTTTAGCGCGTAACTGTTATTTCTGTCGCAGCCATCTTTATGGAATTTTAAAACATTTAGCACGATCCTGTGTGGGAGCGTGCGTGCGTGAGTACCTACGTAGTTGTGTGCGTGCGTGCGTGACCGCGTGAGTGCAGGAATGTGCGAATATGTGCGTGCGTAAGTGCGTATATGTGTGCACGTGCGTGCGTGTGCGCATGTGTTTGTGTGTGCGTGCGTGGGTGTGTGCCTGTGTGTGTACATGCATGTGCAGGTGTGTTGGCGCGCGCGTGTGCGTGTGTGTGCATCATGCATGCGTGCCCAAGGATCTGTGGTGTACAAAATTCATAGAGCGTGATCTAATCAACTTATATACGCGGACGTACTAACTAAAGGTCACGAGCGCCCGCGTATATTATCATTGTCTACGAATACAGACACGGTTGCCATCGCACGCACGCACAAAACTTCGTAAAGCCTGGCCGCTCATTTTTGTGTGCTTGTTGTTCGATATCTGCACAAAATATCCGTATGATTTCCAATGGCGGTCTTGTCTCGTGTCTATCACCAGCCGGTATAAAAATTCTCATTGTCTCCGCTAGGTCGCTCTTTGTTCACTTCGGCTTCCAAGCTGAAATAGGTTTAAAACGCAATCAAAGACGTAGAAGACACATTCTTTAATATCATTTTCATCTACGTCTATAAACGCAATAGCCATTGTGTCACAAAGCGCTTTGCTCTGCCCCCTTTTTTGAATCATCGGGAATTTATATATCTAACCGCAAATATCTAACAGCAACAATGTACAAGATCCTTCAGGATCCTCCCTCCATCCATCCAACAACCAATTGTAACTCCCAAGATCGTGAAAATTGGCCCATTTTACAAGCTGCGATCTACACCAAAACCTACCTGTCATCAGTGTCTGATCTACCTGTTCTGCCGAAAACAGCGTCGCTATATTGTCCATAGAAACGTAAACAAATACCCGATCTCAACGTATAGCAAAATATACGTATGACGTCACATCACAACAAACCATCCAAAATACACAAACATAAAAAATATTACGTAATAATTAACGCGATGATCAAGAAAATCGCGAAGTTTGAATGGGTCATTTGTTCAAATGAATCGGCAGGTAACCTTGAATCCTGATTAAAATACTCGAATGTATGACCGCGTATAGAGCAAAACGATTAATAACCCGAGAGTGATATATAATTCACGTTACCAATATGACCAGAAAATTCTATATTGTTTCTTACGTATATAGGATTGTAATACAGTGTTACAGTAATCAAAATACAGCCTATTAAGCCCTTAATTATCATTATCGTCTCAGTGCTGTAAGTTGGGTTTTCCATATCTTTGCGAACTAGTGGCGATTCTACAAGGAATCAGCAATTCTTGCGTAAAAGAAAGGCGGAACGATTATCGACTCAGATGGATACGAAGAATTATTAAAGATTTAAGATTGAAGAAAGAAGGTTGTTGTAAAGCAAATGACGGCTAATTTCAATGCTTACTGTTCTTCGACAGCATCCACGCCCCTTGCCGATGGTCGTCTTGCTCTATTGATGGAGCTTGCAGCGTCTATACACACACAAATAAACACGCATATCGGAACGGCAATTGACCATGGCGCGACCAAGTATACTAAAGCGAGGAAACGTCTCTGAGTAGTTTAAGTCGAACAAACGGTCACAGGAGAATTTTCACTACTCGAGACTACATGAGTTCCATGACTAAAGACTAATGACTTGTGACTAACGACTTCGAGGGCCATTTTACTACCATTATACTAAGTGCTTTTCGAAGAGTTTATGATCCAAACGCCCGATATTAACTTTTGGCTCGCGTGATTTTGCATCGCTATAATATCACGAAATGTTGTTCTCACTGCCAAGTATTTTTTCAAATTTTGATAAAAACTTGTTTTATATGTTCAACCTGCTGTAGCGTTTGAAAGGAGCACTGTATTAAATTGAAATCTTTAAGAAAGTTTAAACACAACTGGGTTAATGTTCACGATGCTTCAGTGGAAGCTGTTCATCGTTTATAGTGCTTCGATATAAGAAAATGGTTGTGAATGTTCGGGAGTGCGATATGCAGAGTCTGCTATGCGTAGGTTATATCGCGCGGAACCCCGAGATAGCTACGGGGCCTTCTTAAGGTGTCAAAAAAGGAGGGGGGGGAAAAGGGAAAGAGAGGGAGAGAGAGAAGAGGAGAATAGAGGAAGAGAGAGAGACGAGAGCAAGAGAGGGATAGAGAGAATAAGAGAGCAGAGAGGAGGAGAGAAGAGAGAGAGAAGAGAGGAGGAGAGAGAGAGAGCAGAGAGAGAGAGAGATGAGAGAGAGAATGATAAAGAGAGAGATGCAGAGAGGGAGAGAGAGAGAGAGAGAGAGATCGAGAGAGAGAGAGAGATGTCTGTGTGTGTGTGTGCAGTGCGTGCGTGCGTGCCGTGGCGTGCGTGCTGGCCGTGCGGACCGTGTGCGTGCGTGCGTTGCGTTTCGCCGCGCGTGTGGTATGTGTGCATGTAGGCCTATGTGCGGTATATAGGGTATATAGGTATATATATATATAGTAGTAATATTATATGTGTGTGTGTGTGTGTGTGTTGTGTGTGTTGTGTGTGATGTGGGTGTGTGTGTGTGAGTGCGTACAGGCGTGCGTGCGTGCGGCGGTGCTGTGTGTTGTCTGCTGCGCGCCCGGCGCCGTGTGTGTATGTGTGTGTGTGTGTTGTTGCGTGCGTGCGCTGCGTGTCGTGCGTGCGGGTGCGTCAGCGCGTGCGCGTGTGGTGTTATGTGTGCATGATATGATATATAGTATATATATATATATATATATATATAGTATATATAGGGTGTTGATGTGTGGTGCTGTGTTGTGTGTGTTGTGTGTGTGTGTGTGTGTGCGTGTGTTGTGCCGTCGCGCGCGCCCGCGCCCACCCGCGGCTGTGTGATGTATGTGTATGTGTGTGGTGTGCGTGCTGTTGGCGCGCGTGCGCGTGTGTATGTGATGTAGGTATGTGGTAATATATATATATGTGGTGGTGGTGCGTGCGTGCTGGTGCGTCGCGTGCGTGCCATGCGTGCGTGCCTGGGTGTGTGTGTGGTGTGTGCGTGTGTGTGTGTGTGTGTGTGTGTGTGTGCGTGCGAGCGCGCGCGCACGCGTGTGTGTGTGCATGGTGCGTGCCTGCGTGCGTGCATGCTTGCGCGCGGTGCAACCACGTTTTGCAACCACGTCAATTGGCCGCCTTGATTTTTACCTTGAATACCTGACCTTGATTTACATACCGCATGTTCACCCCATGATCGCCCTCTGCATCGCCGTGTCAAAATATCTGCGTATGACCGTAGGACTATCACCGAGTGAGCATTTGTGAGCCAGTCTTGAGTTCGAGTAGAGTTTCGTTGAAATGGGAAGACTTACTTTAGAAGCTGCACTTACGTTTACGTCACTCTGTTTAGATCAGTGGTTCTTAACCTTTTTTGAGTCATGGACCCCTTTAAGAATCTGGTCAAAGCTACGGACCCCTCCCCAAAAAATTCACATAATAAGCACATAAACACAAAATCCTGCATACAATCGGGTTCACGGATCCCCTGAAGCCCATCGACAGACCCAAAAGTTGTCCATGGATAACAGATTAAGAACCCCTGGTTAGATGGCCTTATTCCAGCCTTGGCACGTCTCTGCCTATTTTTACCAAGATTGAGTTCACCTTCGGCAGGGGGAGGGCGTTCATGTTTAATTTACATTTCGAAATATCGTTGTATTAGTTTAGAAATTTTCGCTATGGCGCGTCATAATGCATCTGGTACACTACACAGCCGATTACAAAAGCCGGCGATTTAACTTTTTTGTTAAACTAAAAATGTGACGAGTTCTTACAAAAGCTGGCGATATTTATTATAAAACTGGCGAGTTATTACAAAATCCGTTCCCATTACAAAAGAAGTGCCTTTCTATTGCCGTTGCTATGCCGTTTAATAACGAGGCATGCAACAATGTATAATTCCGACATGATTCTCAGTGTGTGTGCGCTAGTTGGTTCCAGTCCCCCCCCCCCCCGATTTCCGCTGATGCATATGAATGACCACCAGAGTAATTGCGTGCATGTTTAATTAGCATCGACATCGTTTGTAAGGCAGGATGAGACCCTGATTAAGTGTGCATGTATGTGTGTGTGTACGGCCATGGCCTGCTATATGTTGATATTACGCGTAGAAATGTGTAGCGGAACCGCATATTTAGGAATCGGGCGGAAAATGTTATTACGAATTTCCTCTCAAGGCGGTAATCAACAGCAGCCGAATTCATACTATAATAGACGAACATACGAGAACGGCCGTGGAAGGAACATACGATACATGGAAGCTCGTTTTAAACTGAAGAATTCTGTTGAACTCTTGAATTTGTTTTGAATTTCTTCTTCGTTCTTCTTGAATTCTGTTCTGAACTAAAGAACGTTTATTGATTCACCACGATGCGCTAGTATTGCGTGGTAGCCGCATCGGGAGGAGGTATTGGCCCACAATACGTGCTCAATGCGACATTACCGTGTCGCTTCCGTGGTGACAGCGGGCGGCCACTATGACATGGCCACTATGTCGTGCGGCTGGGGCTCCCACTGATGTAACGAGGCTCACTTACCGGATATTACTCTATTCCAGGAAATGAGAGCGACATTAACTAATGTGTTTTCCCATGGACGTGCGTAGTGTGTATTGCGATATCAACAACTACAAACGCCCCGGGAGCCGGCACCCACGCGTTAGTGTGTCCATTGTCACGAGATGCTACTATGACAATGACATATGACGATAACTATGACATATTATTATCGTTTATTAGAGATTACGGGCGTCAAGTTTTTATGACTGATTGATGTGATTCCCAAATCTCGTGCGCGCGCGCGAAGCTTTTGGATCGCTATAGCGGTCATAACGAACACGCATTCTACCAGTCAGTTTACACATCAAACACTCACACGTGAAATGAAGCAGACGAAAAGCACTGTGCAAAGCAAGATCAGATAACGATAGGTGTCTGCCTACCATCGTTATTAATGCCCTATGTTCCAACGTTCGAATTGGTTTTTTAAATAGGCAATTCTAGACCTACGCTGAACACACGGGCGACAAATATCCGACTATAGATCACATATAGCACAACATTTTTATTACGCGCCTGTAGATTCTGATGACTATTGATCACCGCACTCCCATCAAGGCTTAAGCCCGGCGCACACGTGAGTTATTTTACTCAAGTAAAATAACGCATGAGTCAGTTTACTCAGGTGTGCGGCGGATTTTCGTTGAGTAATTTGGATAATTTTTATAGTGGATAAAAACACTATAAAACTATCGTTATGGCGGCATTATACGAGCACCAAATACATCATTCAACAACAAAAAACTGCCTGGGACGATCGATTTCGCGCGGAAACAACAATATTTTCGTGTGTATTACATGTGTGTACAGTAATCAGTATGTGTATAGTATCGCCGTATATTGTACGTATATAGTACAATTTCTTATGGTTTTTACGTTTAGTACGCATGTAGTTACGCCTTGCACACTGTTATAATATAGTGTGCGCGATTAAATTTTACTAAAAGTACACACACTTGGGGTACCTAGCTGCTCTGGTGTCGTCGCTTGTCACTTGTTAAATTACACTTTTAATTAAGAACTGTTTTTTTATTGCACTGAGGTGAGGAACTTGCAAGGTCATGTTGATATATTTTTTACCAATGTACTGTCTTTAAATAAATAAATAAATAAATAAATCAGTACGATGGTTAATCACACGGTAGCCATCGTGTTCGATTTTTAACAAAATTTGCTTCGAGTATAGAATGCCGCGTTTAATTAATTAATTAATTGATTGATTAATTAAGCTCAACTTGCCTTCCGCACACTCTGCGAATAGCCGTCCCCCTAACAAACAGGTCACCAGTTCTCGTCCGTACGCTGATCGTATTATACTCATCCTCAGGTCATCGATTGGTGCGCCTGGAAGGAATATAAACCACGACGTTAAACGCAGTACGTAGTGTGGTAGTGGTAGTGGTAGTGGTAGTGGTAGTGGTAGTGGTAGTGGTAGTGGTAGTGGTAGTGGTAGTGGTAGCGGTAGTGATAGTGGTATAGTGGTAGTGGCAGTGGTAGTTGTAGTGGTAGTGGTAGTGGTAGTGGTAGTGGTAGTGTGGTAGTGTAGTGTAGTTGGTAGTGCCGTTAGTGAGTAGTGTACGTGTAGTGATAGTGATACAGTTGGTAAGTGTAGGGGAATGGTAGTGTAGTGGCTAGTGAGTAGTGGTAGTGGTGAGTGGTAGTGGTAGTGGTAGGTGGTAGCGGTCCGCATACCACTAGCGCACTACATACACTAGCCGTAATGTGAGTGTGAGGGTGGTACTGGTATTCAGGTGTGGTGGAGAATTAACAGATAACTAGAGGTTCGGCTATCAGGAACAATATGGTGGGTCGGGTGAGTGCGATGTGCGTGCGTGCGTTCCTCTGTAAGCGGGTTGTTTATCGCGCGAGACGATGTATATAAGTCTTTAATTAGCATGGCACTAACTATTGCAGCGTAGTTGAGAAATGTCGCCGATAGGTCCCCTCATTAGCTGTCACTAACATATGATGCATTTAACGCTCGGGTGTCTGTCTGGCAATATTCTGAACTTGCAACCGATTGTACACTCTGAGAAGCATGGTAGGAAATGCAGGCGCTATACGTGTACTTGTTGACAAGCAGCGATCAATTTCGGGCGAAGAAATGTAGGAACGTAGGCACAGAGCAAGGCTACTTGATGTAGAGAAAGCAAACAATCAAGGGAATGAAGGGTAATTGAGCACGATTCGTCGCCACGTTTTTACCGAAGGTAATACCGTTTTGATATGGCTTTGGATGGGTTTATTGGGTTGGGAATAATGTGGTGTGCTCTGCTTACCCTAATGTTTGAACGAGGGCGGAGGAGGGGGAGCTAAACTATAGGGTTAGAATTTAAGGAACCAAGGGCTATTGGGTCTAGGATAATTAGCAAGGCTATAGAGTTTAATGTGATTCGCAGTTTTTAGGTAGTGTATAGCCGCTTTTATAATGTTCGGGTGTTGTTAACGTGGAATGCTCCACGTAGCGGCGTGTGGCGTAGTGAGCACGTGTTTGTGCGTGCGTGGCGCGCGCTGTGTGTGTTTGTGAGTGTGTGCGTGGCGTGCATGCGTAAGCCTGCCGCGCGCGCTTATCTTTGGATGTTTACCAGTACGAGTCTTAATTAGCGAGAAACTATGTCAGTTCTTGAAGAATGCGACCGGTAGCCATGATGTCATATGGGTGGCTTATCCAGTGTGGATTCTCAGCAGGGAGTGAATGTAACTGACAGGTGGATCGCTGCTTTCGGCGGCGGCAAGAAAGGTAGGCCGAATGTATGAAGTAGCGTGAAAACGGCACGGGCAAAGCAATGGCGCGAGGTCGGAGACCGGCTCTCCACCGCAGACTCGCGTCCTGACGCATACCTGCCGCCCGCCTGCACGCACGCATAGACGAGGCACGCATACAAGCAGGCAACGCACTGCATACGAGCACCGCACGCATCGCCATCCCGCCCGTCTGCCGGCCGCCTGCGAGCGCAACATACCAAGCACGCACGACAGCATAACCCCGCCCCGCCCCCCTTGGCCGCCCTCCTGCACGCACGCATGACAAGCACGCACTGACGCATTCGCCACGCGCGTCTGGAGCGCTGCCGCCGCCTGCACGCACGCATACAAGCAACGCACGCACGGGCATCCCCGCCGCGTCTGCCGTCCCGCCTGCACGCACGCATAGGAGCGCCGCACGCGACGCATGGGCCGCCGCCGTCTGCCGGCGCTCTGCCGCCCGCTCTGCAGCACCACATAACAAGCAGCGCACGGCGCCATCCCCCGCCCGTCTGCCGCCCTCTGCCGCACACATACAAGCTCGCACGTGACGACGCATCCGCGGCGCCCGCTCTGCCGCCTCCTCCTGCATCACGCACGCATACAAGCAACGCAAGCAGCGCATCGCGCGCCGTCACGTTCTGGCGCCCGCCTGTACGCCAGCGCATTACAAGCACGCACGAACGCATCCCGGGTCGTCTGGCCGCCCGGCCTCTGCACGCACGCATACAAGGCACAACACGCCGCAATAGCAAGCACGCATCGGCAACAAGCACACACCCGCACGGCTTACAGCACGGCACCACGGCATCCGCGCCGGTCCGTCTGCCGCCCCCGCCTGCATCGCAGCGACATAGCAAGCACGCACGCACTGGCATCCCGCGTCGTCTGCCGCCCGTCCTGCACTGCACACTAACAAGGCACGCACGCACCGCATGCCGCCCGCCCGTGTGCCGCCTCTGCACGGGCACGCATGACCGAGCACGCAAACGCACGTCATCGCCCTCGTTCGCGTGCTGCCGCCGCTCTGCACGCACGCGAGCTACAGCACGCCGCAAGCGCATCCCCCGTCCGTCTGCCGCGCGCCTGCACGACGGCATACGAAGGCACGCAGCACGGCATCCACCGCCCCGTGTGCCGCCCTCCGCTGCACGCACGCATACAAAGCACAACACAGCGCACGCATCGCCCCCGCTGCTGCGCGCCCTCGCTGCACGCACGCATACGAGGGCACGCACGCAGGCATCGCGGCCCGCCCGCGGCTGCGCCGGCGACTGTCACGCACTGGCGATACAAGCACACACGCACCGCATCAACGCAGCGCACGCACGCATTCGCTTGCCGCGCCTGGACGGGCAACCACACAAGTTGGATCGCGCAGCGCTAATTATGCGGCGTAACCCGAAGCTTGGTTTGGCAGAGGTTCACATAGTTTACCGCACCCATTACATGCAAGCTCATAGGATTACAAACAGCAGAAAGATTATGCGAAAGTAAAAGTTAAGAGCGCGGTTAAGATAGAGAGTTCATGTTGGTATGCGTGTAGCAACGAGCAGACACGTTTAGGCTAGGCATTAGTATCCTAATGGGAGAAGATAACGAATATTATCATGGTCTGGTCGTAGTGTGTGGGGCTGGTAAAGAGTGTTTGTGAATGTATATGCACTAATGTTACGTATGGCAGAAATTACTGGCATGACCGACTATATCTAGTGAGAGTCTATAAGTCTTTACTCTATGTTACAGATATCAGGAAATTAGACCTTATAATTTCTATTAACGTGAAATACTTTGGATATACTTTTTTATGTGAGCACTACTCGTGAGCACGTGCTCTTTACTTTAATGTATATATCACGCAAATAATTTGTTCAGTGGTGGAGGTGAAACATGAACTCCAAGCCACAGTATATGGGGAAATTGTGAAATTTGATGCCTTATAATTTTGATATAGTGAAAGTTTGGGGGAAAATATCTCATCAAGCTAACTTGATGGTGACTATGTCACTCTCGTACCGCAATAAATGTACATAAATTTAGACAAAACACTATTGGTGTCGCAAATACAGCAGCGAGTGAAACACTAGCGCTGCGGGTTGGAAAATAAACCACGCATAAGCAAGGAATAATTTTGCCCGATTATTTATCACATCTGTTTTAGCGTTATTCGCATTTATGATTCGTATTTTTTTTATTCAAAATCTAGGTTCTAGGGGAAAAGAATCGCAGAAGTTATTGGCAGTTACTTGACAGCTACGTTATGGCGGAAAGAGATATAAGGTGGAGCGCTCTTTGATGGCCATCGCGCTAAAATATGCGTCGAGGGTGGGCACGGAAATATAATACATTCCATTTACAATATATATTATAAGTATATATATATAGTATATTATATATATATATGATATATAATATATTATATATATAGTAATTCAAATTTGATTAGCATTACCATCACATATAATGTGCTGACGCGGCAGCCAATATACGCAAGCAGGAAAATCAACATTCGATACGATCGCGGAACGATTTGGGGGTTCTCTCGAACAAAGCAGCATCCCGATCTCGCACACTCGGGAGTAAAGCAAAACGACATTGTGTTTTGGCCTCTATTATGGCTTCATGGGGTCGCATTGCAGGGCGGTGAGCCGTCTATATTAGCTAAGGTGAATGGCATTTACACATAAATGTTACGTTTACTTTGGCATAAGCTGGCAAGATACGTATCGGCGATATGTACATTGCCATGTTTTGCTGGCTACACACGACGGTACGCATGCAACACACACACGCGGCATGTACGCAATGCACCCAACGCACACCACAGCGCGCGCGCGCGCGCGACGACGCACGCGGGTACACACGACACACCACCACGCACCACACACACGCACGCCACACAACGTATGTCGGTACGTACGCACGCAAGAGCACACGCACGCAGCACTGCAGGCCACACGCACACACACATTCAACACACACACACGACACACACAACACACTGCGGGCACATACACGCCGCAAGCCACACAAATGCGGCGCGGCACACACGACACACACAACACGGTGCACAGCAACACACGACTCAAAGCACACGCGCCACACGCATTCACACACGCACAGCAACGCAGCGCATACCAGCACACACGCGCACACACACTCTCACACATCCCACGCATGCACGCACGCAGCACAGCCGGGATGCACACACGCAATGCACGACACAGCACACACCACAACTAACGCGCACGCACGGGCAGCGCAACCGCACGCACACAACTAACACACACACACACATATATATATATATATCCATTTATATTCGATATCGGGCAAATAACCTTAATTATATCTAATTAATATGAGCTATACGTGCAGCGTTGTGATTGCTTTCTAGTGCAAGCATATATAATCGTTCGCGTCACCACAAGAACGTATTTACACCAGAATTCGCAACGATTCATGCCGAGCGCACGACCCAATGATGCACCCAGCACCGACCGACTGCAAGCGGATGACTCCGAAGCACTAGCTCTATAGAATAACCATACCATAGGCGCATATATTACATGAATTATATTACGTACAT
>NW_014577217.1:83077-88972 GCF_000485595.1 Priapulus caudatus | reverse complement strand
AAGTAGGCCGATGTATGAGTAGGTGAAAACGCAGCAAAGAATGGCGCGAGGTCGGAGACCCTCTCCCACGCAGACCGCGTCTGCTCGCATCCCCCGCCTGCCGCCCGCCTGCACGCACGCATACAAGCACGCACGCACGCATCCTCCGCCTGCCGCCCTCCTGCACGCACGCATACGAGCACGCACGCATCCCCCGCCTGCCTGTCGCCCGCCTGCACGCACGCATACGAGCACGCACGCACGCATCCCCCGCCTGCATGCCGCCCTCCTGCACGCACACATACAAGCACGCACGCACGCATCCCCCGCCCGTCTGCCGCCCGCCTGCACGCACGCATACAAGCACGCACGCACGCATCCCCCGCCCGCCTGCCGCCCGCCTGCACGCACGCATACAAGCACACACGCACGCATACAAGCACGCACGCACGCATCCTCTGCCCGCCTGGACCAACACACAAGTTGGATCGCCGCGGTTCTGCGCGTAACCCGAACGTTGGTTTGCAGAGTTTCACATACATACATACATGCAACTCAATACATGCAACTCATACGATACAACAGCCAAAAATTATCGCGAAAGTAAAAGTTAAGAGCGCGGTTAAAGATAGAGAGATCATGTTGGAATCGGTAGCATGAGAGACACGTTAGCTACATTAGTATCCTAATGGAGAGAAGATAAACGAATATTCATCATGGTGGTCGTAGTGTGAGAGTGTGTGTGTGTGTGGGGAGGGGGGGCTGGTAAAAGTGTTTGTGAATGTATAGCACTAATGTTACGTATGGCAGAAATTACTGGCATGACCGACTATATACTAGTAAGTCTATAAGTCTTACTCTATGTTACAATATAGGAAAATTAGACCTTATAATTTTATTAACGTGAAATATTTGGATATACTTTTTTATGTGACACTACTCGTGAGCACGTGCTCTTTACTTTAATGTATAATATCAACCAAATAAATCCTTCTCATGTGATGAAACATGAAACTCAAGGCCACAGTATAGAGAAATTCGTGAAAATTTGATGCCTTATAATTATTAATATGAAAGTTTGGGGAAAATATCTCATCAAGCTACTGCATGGTGACTATGCACTCTCTACCGAATAAATGTACATAATTTAGACAAAACACCTATTGGTCGCAAATACAGGACACGAGTGAACACATAGCCTACGGGTTGGAAAATAAACCACGCATAGGCAAGGAACGTTAACATGCACTGTGTATATATCATATTCTTATATGTTTTCTAATTTCTTCTCCTATTATATCTCTCTCTATATAGACACCTATATATAGGCTTATTATGTTATAAGAGATTATTATCTTACTATCACTTGCACTTATTGGTCGTTATAAAGTCACGATGTTTCAGAAAGGTATAGCTGTCTAGTTCTTATCTAGTCTAGGCTATCTAGTCTTATGTCAAGAGAATCCTAGGTACACGATGTCCTTCACTTTCGGCCGCTTCCACACCTTCTAACGTGTAACGCAGCTAGCCTTCCGTGACCGAGATTATTTAGATTTGTCACACCTGAACCAAATATAATGTTACGAAAAGTGAATACTCCAGGAAGAATTACAGGCGGAACATATGAGTAACAATAACTTTGCTAATAATATGCGGTGTTAATAATTCGCGACAGTGATTTTGTCAAACAAGGGCACTTCGAAAGAGCGCATTAAGAAGTTAGAGAATTAAGATAACTAGAGATTCGAGCTATCAGGAACAATCCTTCTGTGTGATGCTGTGTGAGTACTATGGGTGTGTCCGTGCATGGGTGGGTGCGTGCGTGCGTGCGTGCGTGTGCGTGCGTGCGTGCGTGTGCGTGCGTGCGTGTGCGTGCGTGCGTGCGTGCGTTCCTGTAAGCGGTTGTTTATCGGCGAGACGATGTATATAAGTCTTTAATTAGCATGGCACTAACTATTCAGTAGTTGGAAATGTCGCCGGATAGGTCTCATTAGCTCACTAACATATGATGATTAACGCTCGGTGTCTGTCTGCAATATTCTATCAACGGATTGTACACTCTGAGAACATGGTAGGAAATGAGCGCTATAGTTACTTGTTGACAAGGCGGACAATTTCCGGCGAAGAAATGTAGGACGTAGGCACAGAGCAAGCTACTTGATGTAGACAAGGGAATGAAGGGTATTGACAGATTCGTCCCAGTTTTTACCGAAGTAATACCTTTTGATATGTCTTTGGATGGGTTTATTGGGTTGGGAAAATGTGGTGTGTCTCTTACCTAATGTATTGAACAAGGGCGGAGGGAGGGGGCTAAACTATAGGCTTAGAATTTAGGCTATTGGGTTAGATATTAGCAAGGTATAGAGGTTTAATGTGATTCGCAGTTTTAGGTAATTATAGGCGCTTTATCAATGTTCGAGTGTTGTTAGAACGTGGAATCTCCACGTACGGCGTGTGCGTGTGAGCACGTGTTCGTGCGTGCGTGGGCGCGCGCGTGTGTGTGCGTGAGTGTGTGCGTGCGTGCATGCGTACCTGCGCGCGCGCTTATCTTTGGATGTTTACCAGTACGAGTCTTAATTAGCGAGGAAACTATTCAGTTCTTGAAAATGCGACCGGATAGCCATGATTCTATGGTGGTTATTCAGTGTGGATTCTCAGCAGGGTGATTAACTGAAGGTGATCTGCTTTCGCGCGGAAGAGAAGTAGGCCGATGTATGAGTAGGTGAAAACGCAGCAAAGAATGGCGCGAGGTCGGAGACCCTCTCCCACGCAGATCGCGTCTGCACGCATACCCCGCCCGCCTGCACGCACGCATACGAGCACGCATACAAGCAGGCACGCACGCATACGACCACGAGCCACGCCAGCGCACGCATCCCCCGCACGCGTGCCGCCCGCCTGCACACGCACACATACAAGCACACGCAAACGCCACGCATCCCCCCGGCCCGCCGGCGGCGTCCTGCGCCTCCGGCGCTGCACGCTACGCATACAAAGACAACGGCACGCGACGGAGGGCATCCTCGCGACGCGCCGTCTGCCTGCCGCCCGAGCCTGCACCCGCACGTCATACAACACGACAGCACGCATCCCCACGCCCCGTCTGCGGCCGCCCTGCACGCACGCCCTACGAGCCCGCCCACGCACGGGGAGCTCATCCCCGACGCGCGCCGTCGTTCCGCCACCGCTGCCGCCCCGGCCTGCAGCGCACAGCATACAAACGCGCCACGCACGTGCATCCCCGCGCCGGCGCTGCCGCCCTCCTGCGACAGCGACGCATACAAGCGAGCACGCGAGCACGCGGCATCCCCAGTCGGTGCTGCGCCCGCCGACACGCCTGTACGCAGCATACAAGCACGCCGCAACGCACGCGCATCCCCCCGCCCCGTCTTGCCGCCCTCCTGCACGCACACCTACAAGCTCGCACGCACGCATCCCCCGCCCGCCTGCCGCCGCTCCTGCACGCACGGCTACAAGCAACCGCCACGCACGCATCCGTCACCCCCGTCCGTCTGCCGCCACAGCCTGCACGCACACATACAAGGCAGCGCACGCTACAGCATCCCCGCGCCGCGTCTTGCCGCCCGCCTGCACGCAACCACATAGCAAGGCACGGCACGCGCCGGCGGGGCACCGATCATCCGCCCGCCCAGCTGTGCCGCCTCACCTGCACGCACGCACGAGCAACGAACGCACCGCCATCCCGCCCGTCCGTCGCCGCCCGCCTGCACGCACCATACGAGCACGCACTGCACCGCCGATCCCCCGTCCGTCCCACTGCCGCCCGCCTGCACAGCACACATCACAAGCCACACACGCACGCAATACAAGCACGCACCGCACGCATCCCGCCCGTCCGTCCTGCGCCCCCGCCTGCACGCACACATACAAAGCACGCAGCACCGCATCCCCCTCAGTCTGCCGCCCGCCACTGCACGCACACATACAAGCAACGCACGCACGCATCCCCCGTCCGTCTGCCGCCCGCCTCGCACGGCACGCCATACGCAGCACGACACGCAGCGCATCCCGCCCCGCCTGCCGCCCGCAGCTGCACGCACGCATCACGAGACACGCACGCACGCATCCCCCGTCCGTCTGCCGCCCGCCTGTACGCACGCATACGAGCACGCACGCACCAGACCCCGCCCGCCTGCCGCCCGCCTGCACGCAGAACGCATACAAGCACACAAGCCCACGCAATACAAGCACGCACGGACGCATACCTCTGGCCCGCCTGAACCAACCAGATCAAGTGGATCGCCGCTATTATGCGCGTAACCCGAAGTTGGTTTGCGCAAGAGGTTCACATAGTTTACTCCGCACCCATTACAATGCAAGCTCATAGGATTACAACAGCAAAAGATTAATTCGCGAAACGTAAAAGTTAAGAGCGCGGTTAAGATAGAGAGATCATGTTGTATCGGTAGCACGAGGATCACGTTATGCTTACATTAAGTATCCTAATGGAGAGAAGTAAACGAATATTCATCATCGGTGGTCCGTAGGTGAGGTGTGTGGGGGGGGCTGGTAAAAGTGTTTGTGAATGTATAGCAGCTAATGTTACGTATGGCAGAATTACTGGCATGGACCGACCTATATACTAGTAAGTCTATAAGTCTTACTCTTATGTTACCAGGATATAGGAAATTAGACCCTTATAATTTATTAACGTGAAAATATTTGATATACCTTTTTTATGTGCACACCTACTCGGTGAGCACGTGACGCTTTACTTTGTAATGCTATAATAATCACCAATATAATTGGTTCTCAGTGGTGAGTGAAACATGAAACTCCAAGGCCGACAGTAAGTAGAGAAATTCGTGGAAAATTTGATGCCTTGAATCATTTTTGAATATGAAAGTTTGGGGGAAAATATCTCCGAATCAAGGCTACTGCATGGGACTATGCACTCTCTAGTACCGAATAAATATGTAACAATAATTTAGACAAAACATCTATTGGTCTGCGCAAAATACAGGACACGGGACGAGGAACACATAGCCTGGGGTTGGAAAGTAAACCACGCATAAGCAAGTGATAATTTTGCCCGAGTTATTTATCACAGTTGTGTTTAGCGTTATTCGCATTATGATGGTTCGTTTTTTTTTATGTGCAAAATATCATAGGGTTCCTAGGCAAAATGCAATTCGCAGAAAGTGTATTGTCAGTTACTTGACAGCGTACGGCTTATGGCGGAAGAATATAAGGTGCGAGCCTCTTGATGGCCATCGCTAAGATGATGCGTCGAAGGGTGTGGCAGGGAAATATAATACGCAGTCGCATTTACAATATATATATAGTATATATATAATAAGTATATAGATATATATATATATGTATATATATATAATATTATATAAATATAGTATATCAAATTTGATTACATTACCAATCACATATAATGTGCTGACGCGCAGCCAATATACGCAGCCAGGAGAAATCAACATTCGATAACGATCGCGAAGGATTTGGGGTCTTCTCGAAGCAAAGGCAGCATCCTCGATCTACGCGCACACAATCGGTAGTAAAGAACAAAGGACGACGAGTATTTGTGTTTGCCTCTAATTACTGCTCAAAGTGGGGTAGGGATCGCATTCCAGGGAGGGACAGGTGGAGCGGGATCGATGAATAATAAGTAGCCGGCGTAATGGGACATTTAAACGACATAAATTGCGGTTTAACCAGTTTACTTTGTGACATAGCTGACAAAGAACGTATCGGAGACGATAATTACCAATTGAGACCGAGAATACGGTTTTTGCTGCCTACAGGCACACGTTAACCGGGAATCGAGCCACCACACACACCGCGCAGGCAATGTACCGGCACATGCACCCACCGCACAACACACACGCGCGGCGCTGCGCGCGTACACACACACACACCCACAGCGAGCACACAGACGGAGGC
>NW_014577217.1:80812-82233 GCF_000485595.1 Priapulus caudatus | reverse complement strand
CCCCCGTAACGTAACGTAACTCCCACCCCCGTAACGTAACGTAACTCCTACCCCCGTAACGTAACGTAACTCCTACCCCCGTAACGTAACGTAACTCCTACCCCCGTAATGTGACGTAACTCCTACCCTCGTAACGTAACGTAACTCCTACCCCCGTAACGTAACGTAACTCCTACCCCCGTAATGTGACGTAACTCCTACCCCCGTAACGTAACGTAACTCCTACCCCCGTAACGTAACGCAACTTCCATCACCGTGACGTAACGAAACTCCCATCGCCGTAACGTAACGTAACTCCTACCCCCGTAACGTAACGTAACTCACATCCCCGTAACGTAACGTAACTTCTACCCCCGTAACGTAACGTAACTCCCACTCAGGCGCCGCGGAACGATTTTTGAAGTGGGGGTGCTCAATTTGTTACGCTCCACAATGGCCGATCCAGGATTTCAATGGGGTGGTACGAAACAAGCGGGGGGTATATGGGGGTTCTCCCCCAGAACATTTTGAAAATGTAGATCGCAGGAGATATTCAGGCGGTATTTGAGGCACTTTTGAGTACATGTAGAGCCTTCATTCTGACTACGACAATTCTCTTTTTAGTAGAACAATTCTTGCGATTGCAGCACGGCATTGATTGATGTACAGGGGTGGTGGGCATTGTTTAGGTCGCGTTCATGATTGAATATGTAGGGGTGACCACCGCTGGGATGAGGGCGACAGCAAAACTCTTTCTTGGAAAAAAGCTGCAAAAGGGTTGTAACCTGCTTTGCCACTCCATTACATAATTGAACCCATGGTGCCGTTGACGTGGCCGTGGCCCTCAGGTGCCATTTTGTACAGCCCCGCGACTATTATACTTGGCAATAATTAATTGGTAGGCTATATGTGTAAAAATATTGTTGCCGTGCACGTGAAGCGCACGCAGGGGGTGGGCGCGCGCGAAGCTCTAGCACTAATTAAAACGGGAGACGAGTAATAATCAGTGCTTTCCTCACTCTCTCTCTTTCATTTAATTTCATGTGGCGTCAAAAAAGTGGGGGTGCTCGAGCCCCCTTAGCCCCCCCCCCCGCGGGCCCTGATCTCTCTCTCTCTCTCTCTCCCCAGCTAACACAAAAACGTTGTCCCCGTATCGTAACGTATCGTATCGTAACGTACCGTAAGGTAACGTAACGTTACGTAACGGAACGGAGCTCTCACTGTCCCCGTATCGTATCGTATCGTATCGTAACGTACCGTAAGGTAACGTAACGTTACGTAACGGAACGGAGCTCTCACTGTCCCCGTATCGTATCGTATCGTATCGTAACGTACCGTAAGGTAACGTAACGTTACGTAACGGAACGGAGCTCTCACTGTCCCCGTATCGTATCGTATCGTATCGTAACGTACCGTAAGGTAACGTAACGTTACGTAACGGA
>NW_014577217.1:74774-79814 GCF_000485595.1 Priapulus caudatus | reverse complement strand
CCCCCCAGGCCCCCCCGTAGCTACGCCCCTGCTGTTGGGTGTAGATATGTTCATGAATTAACTTGGTCTCGCTGACTGTCTTTCTGTGTCTGTTGGGTGTAGATGTGTTCATGAATTAACTTGGTCTCGCTGACGGTCTTTCTGTGTCTGTTGGGTGTAGATATGTTCATGAATAAACTTGGTATGATATGAATTGGTATGAATGGTATTATAATGATATGAATTAAATTGGTCTTGGTGTGACCGGCTGCGTGTTATATTATTATATTACAGTTGCAAAGTTTGTATTGCCTAAATAATAGATGCATACAAACACGTGTGTTTGTATGTATCTATGCTCTAATTCCGCAGACGACCTTTGCCAAGGTGACCACAAGTTGAAGTCTGAAAACCTGGGTGTACCTTTACTTCAGATTTTTAGAAATTAAACTCAGAAATGTATGCGTGCTCGTGCGTGCACACAATGCACCAATCCCATCTGCTTTAGCTTTGCTATATGTTTAATCCAAGTTACTTCATAAGTTCATAATAAATATGTTTTCACTCTTGTGGTTACCTATACTACCTCTACTCAGAATATATCAGAATTAAATCAATAAAAACTATCATAAATTTACTAACAATTTCCAAATAGTTTTGATGACGTGTTATAAACAATACCGTTACTCAGATGCCACGATAGTCGTGCTTACAAGAAAAAGGAAAACCTTGAAAAAACTATATCTTCTACACGCATCCATTCTAAATCCATCCCCCTCAAACACAACTATCTTAACTGTAACTGTGAACAAATTTGAAAAGAACAAGCAAGTAACGTTGTTTTACCAACATATTTTATTACTCCTGTCAGTACAGATAGATAATTTATTATATTTCAGGGTAAAACTTATTCATATTCTGACGAAAATTGCTAAAAATCAACAACTACGGCCGCACGCGCGCTGCGGCCACCGTCACGTGACACGTGCGCGAGTCACATCAAATAATAATAATTAATACCAACAGAGATGAAATCAACAATTCGCGCAACACAACGTATAGGCAGACAGCCAGCCAGCCACTTCAGATCATCTGTGTGGCAGAGCATTGCAGGCTGTGGTGTATGGAGAAAGGGTTGCACCAAGCATATGCGGACAATGTGTCGGAGACAACGCTGGAATCGAAACAACTGGCACCGATTACAAACAATCCCTCGCAATTTTCACCGCCCGTGTTAATCAACCAAAGCACTGTCTCGCGCTTGACGAACCACTTTTCGGCAACCCACCAATGACAAAGTCGGCGTAGAGGTCATAGGTCAACTCGCCGAGATTAAAAAGACCCACATTTGCGTCGAATGCAGCTGCAACTCACTACACATGGAACTCACAGAACCGCCTGCCACCAACTGTCTCTTCTCTAACACCGCTCCCAGATACCGCGCGGTTGTCGGTGAGGAATTGTTCATGATTGCATAGGAACCGCACGCCGCGGCACATCTCACGAGCCGGGGCGCGGGCGTTTGAACGACTAGCCAAGGGGGACAAACCCACCACGGCTATGCTCAGCACCGCAACGCAGTCCACGGGCCGCCGGCAACATCAGCTACAACACATCGATGCGCGAGTATTTTACAACGAACCAGGGGGAGAAAGAAGGGGGATAAATACATCACAGCGCTCTACGGTGAACACAGAGAACAGAGAGTCACGACGAGTGGAGACATTTGCCCGTGCGAGAGTAGAGCCAAACGAGCCCGCGCGGCTCCTAAATAATTATTTATTGAGTCAATGACGAATCGTGTGGGCAGTTTCCTGGGCTGCCGCGCAGTTTACGTGTGTCGATTGCACTATAACTAGGTGGCGCGGGAAGCACGACGAGGAGCAGAGTGACGCGTGATGCCACGACGCCTCCCATGCGATGACTGACCGCCTCCTACCGCCACTCGGCCGTGATCGCCGAGACTTCGCGCACGCGAGCACGTTCGCTTGCCGAGCGACAATCGTGCGCGCCAAACCTCGCCCGCTCCTCGCCGCCTTTCAATCGAGAAGGTACCGCACCGCGGCACCATGCTCAACGTCGCCTGCTCTCTCCGCGGTCCTCCCCCGCATCTAATCGTTCTTCTTCTCGTCGACGGACTTGGCAGCGGCGGCGTCCGACGCGGCATCGGCGCCCCCTATTGGCAGCGACGGTTCGGCGGCGCCGTGGTCCTCTCCCGTCGTGCCGAACTCGTTCACGCGCCTCGGGTCGATCGGGTAGATGTACTTTTGGTAGAGGAAGATGAAGAAGACGATATCTGCGTGCGAGAGAGAGAGGAAAGTCGTAGACGCATAAACAAAACTGTGCCCCCCAAAAAACGAGAAAGAAAAGTCACAATGCGAGTGCCACACGTGTGTGTGTGTGTGTGTGTGTGTGTGTGTGTGTGTGTGTGTGCGTGTGCGCGTGTTGTGCACAAGTGCCACAAACTAACTAAGCCAGTTGCTCCCAGTGAAGCAACATGAAGTGAGTACAGCACCGATCAATCCATCTATCTATCTGTCAGTTTCTGTTCATCTGTCCATCCATCCGCATGCGTGCGTGCGTGCGTGATTGCGCATCTATCTGTCTAGCTATCCCATTTTCTCGAATAGATGACACTGGATAACATAGTTATAAATTAAAGGCAAGCTTGTGACAGATTTTAGTTGCAGGCTAAGCGCACACACATAATATATAGAATTATGATTTTACACAAGTCAATGTTGTGTCATCGCAGGTTGTCGATTTAGGCAATTTTTTTCCAGCTGAAACTAATGTATGGTAGTTATCATTATCATGTCTTTTTGCATATATTTTTGCAGCTGCATGTGGTGCCACCTATTAGTGTCGCACGTTGTTTCCTTATTATATATGGGCACCTGTTCTCTAACGTGTGTCCCATCTGTGCATACGTGGCAACAGACCTCTAGCAAGCCCACCCTAACTTCACAGAAAAATAAAGCAAGAACGAGCAACACTAACCCAGACCTCAGAGCTATCTATCACACAAACCTAAAATTATTTAAAACAAAAATAAAATACAAAACGTTCTTAATTCAAAAACATTCTAGCATTTTCAATAAAAATTCACCACCCCCATCTATCACACAAACCAAATCACAATAACACTCGAGCGTTTTCAATAAAAATTCACCACCCCACCAGACCTCACCACCCCCATCTATCACACAAACCAAATCAGAACGTTTCCACCTAACACACGCACGCATATGTCAGGTACATACGTTGATGATAATAGAAATAATAAAGATCAATGAAATAAAATTAAAATAAATTGCAATCTATGCAAATCATTAAATAATAAAAACAAAACTATAGAAACATTTTGATATAATATCTTTTCGTAAACCTCTTCCAGACAGTTTTGCAGCCGCTTTCAAATCATTTCAATTCAATTACCCGCTTTCATTTACACGTATAAACTACATTTTGGAGGTAACATATTAGTCCATGTTAGTTAATGGACAATGCTAATAAAATTGAAACAATTGAAACTAAATGCCTATGCTTTGCACCCATGATAAGCTTAGTTTCGTGATTTTCCTGAGTGAATGTCCACGATTTCCGGCACTATCGGAAATCGTCGTAGCTACACGCAAGTTTACGACATGCTCATATCAGGTTCACCTATTTCTAAGATGGTTTTAGAATCTTTTTGGATAATTTTTAACATTTAAAATGTAATTGGCATCATGACAAGCTACATTAACGTACGAATGTGTCACGGAGTAGCGAATACTCACCAAGTTTTTATACAACCACGACACAAACTTAGCTAATGCTATACTATATACGTCAAAAAGTTTCGTTTATTTTCATACCTATATATGGTTCGCTTTACTATATTGTATCATAAACTATAACGATCTTTGCTGCATTACACATCCATAAATAGAGAAAACCGTGCAAGATCAGTAAAATTAGGAATGATGATTAAAATCGGTCACATTGACTTAAAATAACGATTTCACGTGGAAGGAATACAACTTTAACTATCTTAATATAATTATATGGCGTTAAAACAGAACTATGAATGGCAATAACAACGTGTACACCATGGCGATTTGATCTCTATAACGACGCCAAATTATGTAACCCAATAATAAATATAAACATCATTATAATAATACTGACTAAACTATATAAAAGTTATACTTACCATATGAATCGCTCGCCAGTGTCACGATGGCAACGGTCAACGCAAACGTCGTAATCGAATTTTTCATTGTAATTTTTCACGCGGTCTTTATTATACGCAAAATTTTTGTGATAGATATCTGATATATATGAATAAATAAAGATATAAATATAGATATATATGTATATAAATATATTAGGCTCGCGTTATAATATGGCAGGGAGCCGAGCGATAGAACTTGCTGCTAATGCTTTGTCTCTGATTAACTCACGGCTAACCGAGCGACTGCCATCCACCATCCTTGTAATATAGTTAATCAGGCCGCCGGCCGAGTGACGTCACGATGACGCCGGGCGTCATGCGTCACGAGCAGAAGTGTTTAATGTGACTACCGGCGCCACAGAGCGGAAACAATAATGGAATGGCGAATAATCGAGTACAATAAAATAGGGCTGCGCAAGTATGGAAATACACCGACCAACAACGCAAGAAATACTCCATGCCTCGCCTGTATTAAAATGCATGCAAGCGAGGAGAAACCACATCCCAAGGGCAGAAAAGATGATTTTATTGGACAATATAAAGAATTAAAGCCGAAAACTAATCGATAAGTAAATGGAGGGATTCGAAAAGATGCAGGCAGATACAGCGGACTCAGAGGGACGTGACGTCATAATAATGATTGATTTTTATTAGTGTTAATTAGCAATGATTTAAGTTAATTAGAATACAGAAATCATTGCGAACCTGAGGCTGGTCTATCTTTGTAATGGATGAAATTAGATGATAATGCCAAATTGGAAACACGCCAGTTAACGCCACTGTAACATAAGGTTTGAGTAATTCTATAATATAACCCCCATACGATCGAATTAATAACCAAA
>NW_014577217.1:62992-67927 GCF_000485595.1 Priapulus caudatus | reverse complement strand
ACGGACGCACGGACGGACGATCAAGCGATTCTACAAGCTGCATCTGACTATGTCAGATGAGCTAAAAATTCACCACCCCCACCAGACCTCACCACCCCCATCTATCACACAAACCAAATCCCAATAAGATTCTCACGTTTTCAATAAAAATTCACCACCCCATCTATCACACAAACCAAATTAAAAAATATTCTAGCGTTTTCGAGAAATTCATTCTCGGCCATCGCCAATTGCAAACGATCACCACGACCTATAAAAACACATTAACATTCTAGCGTTTTCGAAAAAATTCATTCTCAGCACGGTCATCGCACGAACGACCGCCGCACGTGGCGCCATCTAGCGCGACTCACCATCGCGGAAGCAGCCGATGCGGTACATCGTCGGCATCTTGATGACGAATGCGAAGATGTCGTCGATGAAGGTGTTGAGGGCCTTGTAGGTGAGCATGCGCCATGGCAGTGTGCGATCGACTTCATCTTATAGTTGATGAACAGCTGCGGGGTCATCATGATGAATCCTGCGGGCGAACAACAATTTTAACAACAACAAATTTAATTTAACAATTTTCATTTTTCAACATTAAATTATTTCAATTTTATTAAATAATAATTTAACAAGTGCGTATATCAGGTAGAGTTTTGCATGAAGCCTGCGGCAAACAACGCGATCGACCAATAATCAATGAAGTATGAAATAATAAAATCATATATAAAATATGAAATAATGAAATCATATATAAAATATGAAATAATAAAATCATATATAAAATATAAAATATATAATAATAATATATCAAATATATAATGATATAGCAAACAAATCGATAATCGATCGCGATAATTAAATATGGGTAGAATATTTGCATGGAAGAGAGTGTGCTCAAATTCAATTGCCTGTGTGCGTGCGTGCGTGCGCCGAGCTAACCCCCAAACCGAGATTTCGAGTTGCCATGGGGGAAAGTACAGGGACGTCCTGCACCATGAACACCACATGAGGGAGCACTCACTACTCACCGAACGTTAGTAGGTAGCCGTAGAGCATGGACAGCACCCACGAGTACCAGCCCTTGTGCTCCTGGTAGAGCAGCGAGTAGATTGCGTAGGCGCCTAGCAACGGGAACAGCAGCCACGACAGATACTTGAAAGCTAGCTGAAAACGTAAAAACACACGGCACCACACATTAGCGCAGCTTCACACAAACAGCTACAGCGCAATCTCGACTGTTCTCGTGTTTGCGGTAATCCGACAAGGCTGTTAAAATTGATCGGATTTAAAGTTGCATCATAACCAAGTTTATGAATCAATTGTTTTTATTATTAAACTTTTACATTGTGCAGGACTAAACTAATGCTTGCGGCAACTAGAATAGGAAGACTTTCGTTTTTATTTTGTCTACATCTGCCTACATCTGAGTGCTAGTTTGTTTGTAAATGTCTTCTCTTCCGAAATCTCTCAAGGCTTTACAGCGTCGTATAATTTCACGCCGAGCTGACTATCCCGATTATAGTTTTCCTGTCAGTTCTCCTCTGCACACACACACATACTCACATTCATGTGACACACCCACACACACTGCACACAGCAGGGACTGCCTGCAATGTACTGGTAGCACCACAGCAGCTGGTGCACAACTTACCTCATCGTATTGCTTGGTGGAAGATGTTACATACGTTCCCTTGTCTTCAGTCCAAACCCGTGGAATGATGCCGAACAGCTTATTCTCCCAGTCGACCTACGGAAAGGCAACGTTAAATAGTAATAAATTCACTCACACATACACACACATATATATATAGTTATTGTTCTAAATATGTATGCATACACGCAGAAATGCAACCACACACCAGTACCTGCATGCTTGCAAACACTCACGCACTCCTGCGCGCACACGGGCATGCGTGCACTCACACTCGTGCCCACGCACACGAGCACACATACGCACACGTGCATGCACACGCACACATCCGGATATAAATTATAGTCACCATATTAGGCACGTGTGCAGGCGCGCACACGCACGGACGTACACACACACAGATATAAAGTTATTGTATCAAGTATACATATACGCGTGCGTACGCGGGGATGCGCGCACACAACATTGCATTCAGCGAGCCGTGCATTTAGCGAGCGAGCGGCCGGCGCTGCGTACCTTGACATTGACGACCTTCGGAATCTTCCAGATCTCGATTCCGAGTCCGACGAACACACTGATGCGCACGACTGTGTTCGTGTCATTGTCCAGAACGTAGAGCAGCACGATCAGCGACTGTAACACACAAGGCCACGCCATAAACTAAACAGCTACCACCTACTAGAGGAAACGTGTAACATCACCCTGACTGATTTCCCTCGCAATCTATGTCTCCATGTCGCGATATGGAACCGTGTCTTCACAACACTACAAATAGCCACCTGGTGGAGGGAAGAGGTAACATGACACGATAAACAGCCACCTGGTGGAGGGAAGAGGTAACATGACACGATAAACAGCCACTTTGAGGTAACACCACGCGGTAAATGGCCACCTGGTGAATGGAACAGGTAATACCAAATGACACACTACCACCTCGCAGAGTAAAAATAGAAAAAGGATCAAATATAGGAAAAATATAGAAAAAATAGAATCAAATTGCATCACAATTGGCTACCAGATGAGCAGAAACACAATCCCATACCCCCCACCCCCACCCTGCCGCACGCACGAATGAACGGACGCGCCGAGATAAGCACCTGAAACACGTTGAAGAAGACCGAGCGAACGGACAGACCCTCCAACGACTTCCTACTGTTCCAGAACTGTATATCTGCAGAAAGAAAACACCATGAGAATGTGACTGTGAGAATATTGTAACATGCGCCATAGCGGGCCCAATAGGTGGCGCCAAGTACTTCCCCGAAGCCAGTGGCAAACACCAATGTGGCAGCCTGCACTGAACAGGAATAAATTCGTTGTTCGTATTATATATTAAAGGTTGGTTTTTCAGTCTTTACTTTAGAAATACAACAGTGACAACTATGCTACACGATTAACTACATGATGAGATCACAGCAGCCACACTACGCACCCATCAGGGAAAAAATTAAAATTAATTTTTCGGGGGCTACTTTTCAAACTCGCGTGCATGAAAATAGCACTCTAAAATTTGGTTTGCATTGAACTCTATGCAAATTTACGGGGGCTTTTTTTTGGCATTTCCGGGGCTCTTTTTGGCATTTCGGGGGCTAAATCGCCCCCAACCCCCGTGTATTTTTTTCACTGGCACCCATACGACACGACACGACACAAGTAACGATCGCTGCCTATACGATTACGACACCAATCGTTACAACCTCCAGTAGGACATTTTGCCACCGATTAAACACGATTAGGACACTTTACCGTTCTTGAAAGCGAGGAATTCGAAGACACTGTGGACGATGGAGATGACGACGGTGAGACCTAGCAGATATGGATTTGTCTCCAACATCGCTTGCTGCTCAAGTACAAAAACATATCCAGGCAATTAGTCGTAATTAGTCGCAACTAGTTGTAGTGCTAATTAGTAGTAGAACAACATGAAAATTTGTACTAATTTGATCTTGGTATATACCAACGTCTACAACTGACTGTAGCAAACTAATTCTGTGTACTTAATTACTCGTAATCCAAGCGTGAAATGACACGAAAATTTGTGCAAAATTTTATTTTAGTACATACCAACGCCTATGACTGACAGTAGCATACTAATTCTGTGTAGTTAATTACTAAGTAATTATTTTTATTAAGTATAGCACTAACCTTAAATTAATATATCACACACTAGTGCCAGTAGCATACTAAACGCACATGTCACTACATTATATCACAGTGCAAATAGCAGGTAATAAACCTACTACATATAAATTTCACATTTAAAACAGAGGTTCACAGAATACAGCCGAGACCATGGCCACTGTGGCTGAGTCAATATGCAACTCCGTGCTCAACGTAACCACCCGACTATACCTTGAAAATTTAGGCTCAATTTTTTTTCCAGTTGAAATTTCTTTCGACGAAACAATCAATTTTGACATCGTACCTTCAAGGTGTCCTGATCCGTGTCGTCAGCTTCCTCCATCATGCCCTCGCCCAGCATAGACGTCCACTTGTTTCGCATCGACTGTGCCGCGTACATCTGCCACTTGAAGAGCGAGATCGGACTGTAGGTCAGCGTCAGGTTCAGCTCACTGTCACCACGGCAACGAAACACAACGCCGCGTTAGCACACCGTCGCCGTAGCAACAAAGAATGACAATGCTGCAATACTACACTGTCGCCATAGCAACGAATGTACGTGGCAATGACGTATTTCCAAACGCTCGTCCACAACAATTTTTATGGTCACGGAAAGAAGATGCCAAGACAAAACCACCGGCACTCATTCGGATCTCTAAACACTGTGAGGCATTGCCACGAACACGCTGAAAGTTGAAACACGTCTCAAAGCAGCCAACGTTATGCTGTCAGTAACGCACAGAAACACTGGGAACACTGGAGGCCGATTCGATTCGCACAGCAACTAGTGTTCAACGCTCAATGATACACGTGTGAGAAGCACACTACTTGTGATACGTACGGCGTGGTGTGATTGATGGGCTGATAGTCGCCCAGCATGTTCCAGTAGTCGTTGAAGTAGATGATGGGGTAGTAGTTACCAGAGACGGGCTCAAACTCAATGTCTGCGAAATCACGACAACGCCGGCATTACAAATCTCAGACACAAACACTACAATCGCTTGTTTTCCGAATCCGCCAATCTCACGGTTAGAGTAAAGATTTCTTACTAGCTGCTACTGCTGCTACTGCTGCCGCCGCCACCGCCGCCACCACCACCACTACTTATTAACTACTCTGACGACGACGATGACAACACCGTCCACCGTCCACCGCCGCCGCCGCCGCCGCCGCCG
>NW_014577217.1:44706-62982 GCF_000485595.1 Priapulus caudatus | reverse complement strand
CGATAAACAGCCACCTGGTGGCGGGAAGAGGTAACATGACACGATAAACAGCCACCTGGTGGAGGGAAGAGGTAACATGACCCATAAACACAACTGAGGTAAGAACAGGTAACACCACGCGGTAAATGGCCACCTGGTGAATGGAACAGGTAATACCAAACGACACACTACCACCTCGCAGAGGAAAAATAGAAAAAGGATAAAATATAGGAAAAATATAGAAAAAATAGGATAAAATTGGATCACAATTGGCTACCAGATGAGCAGAAACACAATCTCATACCCCCCACCCCCACCCTGCCGCACGCACGAATGAACGAACGCGCCGAGATAAGCACCTGAAACACGTTGAAGAAAACCGAGCGAACGGACAGACCCTCCAACGACTTCCTACTGTTCCAGAACTGTATATCTGCAGAAAGAAAACATCATGAGAATGTGACTGTGAGAATATTGTAACATGTGCCATAGCGAGCCCAATAGGTGGCGCAAAGTACTCCCCGAAGCCAGTGGCAAACACCAATGTGGCAGCCTGCACTGAACAGGAATAAATTCGCTGTTCGTATTATATATTAAAGGTTGAGTTTTCAGTCTTTACTTCAGAAATACAACAGTGACAACTATGCTACACGATTAACTACATGATGAGATCACGGCAGCCACACTATGCACCCATACGACACGACACAAGTAACGATCGCTGCCTATACGATTACGACACCAATCGTTACAACCTCCAGTAGGACATTTTGCCACCGATTAAACACGATTAGGACACTTTACCGTTCTTGAAAGCGAGGAATTCGAAGACACTGTGGACGATGGAGATGACGACGGTGAGACCTAGCAGATATGGATTTGTCTCCAACATCGCTTGCTGCTCAAGTACAAAAACATATCCAGGCAATTAGTCGTAATTAGTCGCAACTAGTCGTAGTGCCAATTAGTAGTAGAACGACATAAAAATTTGTACTAATTTGATTTTAGTATATACCAACGTCTACAACCGACTGTAGCAAACTAATTCTGTGTACTTAATTACTCGTAATCCAAGCGTGAAACGACACGAAAATTTGTGCTAATTTTATTTTAGTACATACCAACGCCTAGGACTGACAGTAGCATACTAATTCTGTGTAGTTAATTACTAAGTAATTATTTTTATTAAGTATAGCACTAACCTTAAATTAATATATCACACACTAGTGCCAGTAGCATACTAAACGCACATGTCACTACATTATATCACAGTGCAAATAGCAGGTAATAAACCTACTACATATAAATTTCACATTTAAAACAGAGGTTTACAGAATACAGCCGAGACCATGGCCACTGTGGCTGCGTCCATATGCAACTCCGTGCTCAACGTAACCTTCCGACTATACCTTCAAAATTTAGGCCCAATTTTTTTCCCAGTTGAAATTTCTTTCGATGAAACAATCAATTTTGACATCGTACCTTCAAGGTGTCCTGATCCGTGTCGTCAGCTTCCTCCATCATGCCCTCGCCCAGCATAGACGTCCACTTGTTTCGCATCGACTGTGCCGCGTACATCTGCCACTTGAAGAGCGAGATCGGACTGTAGGTCAGCGTCAGGTTCAGCTCACTGTCACCACGGCAACGAAACACAAAGAATGACAATGCTGCAATACTACACTGTCGCCATAGCAACGAATGTACGTGGCAATGACGTATTTCCAAACGCTCGTCCACAAAATTTTTTATGGTCACGGAAAAAAGATGCCAAGACAAAACCACCGGCACTCATTCGGATCTCTAAACACTGTGAGGCATTACCACGAACACGCTGAAAGTTGAAACACGTCTCAAAGCAGCGAACGTTATGCTGTCAGTAACGCACAGAAACACTGGGAACACTGGAGGCCGATTCGATTCGCACAGCAACTAGTGTTCAACGCTCAATAATACACGTGTGAGAAGCATACTACTTGTGATACGTACGGCGTGGTGTGATTGATGGGCTGATAGTCGCCCAGCATGTTCCAGTAGTCGTTGAAGTAGATGATGGGGTAGTAGTTACCAGAGACGGGCTCAAACTCAATGTCTGCGAAATCACGACAACGCCGGCATTACAAATCTCAGACACAAACACTACAATCGCTTGTTTTCCGAATCCGCCAATCTCACGGTTAGAGTAAAGATTTCTTACTAGCTGCTACTGCTGCTACTGCTGCCGCCGCCACCGCCGCCACCCACCACTACTTATTAACTACTCTGACGACGACGATGACAACACCGTCCACCGTCCACCGCCGCCGCCGCCGCCACCACCACCACCACCACCACCACTACTACTTACTAACTACTGTGACTGCTTACATTCTTCGAGGGGCTGGGGCACGTGGCCCTGCACCCAGGCTGTGTGGTCGTCCACCAGGTTGATCGTCAAGTTCGGATGCCAGTGAGAGAGAATGTCCATCTCACCCTTCTCTGCTTTCTGAAAAAAATACGAAAGATCTCAAACTTCTAACAAGGTTTATCGCGCACTGAAAGAAATACGAAAGATCTCAAACTTCTAACAAGGTTTATCGCGCACTGAAAGAAATACGAAAGATCTCAAACTTCTAACAAGGTTTATCGCGCACTGAAAGAAATACGAAATATCTAACACTTCTAACAAGGTTTATCGCGCACTGAAAGAAATACAAAATATCTCACACTTCTACTAACAAGGTTTATCGTGCGCTGAAAAAAATCGAAATATCTAACACTTCTAACAAGGTTTATCGCGCACTGAAAGAAACACGAAATATCTCACACTTCTAACGAGGTTTTGACTTTTATCATGCAGCCAGGTAAGTGACAACGACTCGTGTCGAGACAGCATCGCATGGCAGGGGTTACTGTGGGAAATTTAAAAGCGTAACAAAAAAAATAGCCAATTGATTTTTTTGTAGCCAATGTTAATCACTTGTAGATTTGTAATTTTGTCGACATAATTTCATTCTAAATTTTCTACTTGAAGAAAATACAGAGAATCAAAACAATAAATAAAATGTTGATTTCACTAATTTATGTCTGTATGTTTCAAATCTGGACCTTTGCTTGCTGTGAGTTGCCAATTACCCAGTTTGGTCATTTTTCGCAAAAAAATAGCCAGTCGAATGTTTTTATAGCCAGTACAAAAAAGTGTAGCAATCGGTTATTTTGGCGAGCGGTAGAGTAACCCCTGACACAGTCTCCGACATTTCCAGCTTAGAACAATTTCTTGTTTCTAGCAACAACCTGCGCTAAGATATCCGTCTAGGCCACAATTAAAACAATCTTTGTTTGCCCTCACTGACCAAGGCTGAAAAGTTTGGGTAGGTAGGTAGGCTTTTTCTTGTGGGGGGTCTTTTTACAAATTCAGCATGGTGTCTACATGCTCGGGTGTGCTTGTGTGGAGACACCTTTTATGTTGAATGTTCGTTTTGCTTGGTAGATATAATGTATTGCCTACAGATTTATATAATGTACAGTGTTACAATTTGTAAAAAAAAAAGAATGGGAAAGATCAATAAACATGTTTGAGTGAGCCCCTTTTTGGCGGGTCGGTCGGGTGAGGGCAAACAAACAATATTTTTATTATGGCCCTAATTATGGCCGTAATTATGCCCATTTTTAAACAACAGTGTGAAGTGAGATAAGAATGTTATAAATCAGTCTCAGAAACGCCGATATCTCAAACAAACAACTACGAGGCGAAATCGAATGCACAAAAGTAAACAAAACCATTAGCAACAAGTGCAAAATGTACGGGCGAAACCACTGAGTAGGCGTAAGAAAACAGGGGCAGGTGAGTGAAGAAATTGTTCTGCCTCCTCCGTAAGTCACGCACCTCTCTCTCCTCGTCAGTCGCCTCACTGACACCGGTCAGCAGGTTGTGAGTCTTCTGATAGCGCTTCTTCTTGTATTTATTCAGCACTGCAGAGGGAAAGACACACTATCACACACCACCCACGTTGAAAGACACCCCCACTACCTAATGCACTTATGCAGGACATCAGAGGAAAAAACACAGTCATATCCTCATATCTTCACAATTATAATTAAATGTACTTATTCAGCACTGCAGAGGTAAAGACACACTGTCACACCCCACAACTACTACCTAACACACTTATGCACTACTGCAGAGGTAAAGACACACTGTCACACCCCCACGTTTACTATTTAACGCACTTATGCAGGACTGCAGAGAGAAAGACACACTGTCACACCATCATGACTCAGAATTATTAATTTCTTCATTAAAGAGGGGAATGAATGTCCACAACTTTACGGTGTTTGATTACTACAGTAACACTGCCAATGTGGCGAAGGCTAGAGGATTTTACTATTATGTCACTGACCCCGTACACCATGCACAACAGTGGATATCAATTTAGGCTTTCAACTTAATCATTGAATAGATTCTTGGTATAGGGAGTGTCATTTTAACCATACGTAAAATGACAGTGGTTCCTAACCATTGACTCCCCCCACAAATCCAAATCCTATATAAACACAGTATCAACTATAGCAAAATTGTTATGCAATCAAGCTTAGACAAAGCACTTTCATGCAGTATGTTGTGGTAATGAATTGGTGATACTTACTGTTGGTTTTATGAAAGGTAAAGCGTTTAGAATATTGGCCCTTCTTTGCTGGATTTGGGGACTTTCCAGCCTTCACGAAATACATGTGCATATATATCGAACCGTTTGACATCATACCCTGTGGACAAAAATATGTGTTTGTGTGAAAAACCGTCCAGGGAAATATATTTCCGATTCAAGGATAAATTCTGTATGTAATGGCGGTGGTTGATTTTGTTGCTAAAACAGCATATATTATGTGCTATAAAATCAAAAAAGATAAACAGGACAATAAATTCCTAAAAATAGCACAGCTTCTACTTGGTTCTACTAGATGGGAGTAGTAATTTCACCAGTGGTGGTCATTCAAGAGAATGAATGAGGGTAGTTTTCAGAATGGTCTAGCACATCCAGACCTACGAATAGATAGCATGGCTACCACAAATTATGATTAGCTAGTCAAATTAAAATGGTACCAGCCACTAGATACTGATGTACTGGGAAATTCGAACCTAGTGACTCACTTTTTATCAACACTTTTTGTGTGGGGAGTGAAGGATACATACACAAGATGGAACGAGCATGGAGCCAAACGAAGAAGGGTATCAATGAGGCTTCACTGATGTATAATTTTATGTCAGCTAGTGTTTGATGTGCCATTGCAAGGAGGGCAACCACTGCGCTTGCCATTGGTGCTGTGGTGACAATTTATCCGTGGTTGTGCAGTAATAGCTACTGCTTCCTACCTCCGTCGCTGTGATCTGGCCACTTCGAACAAAACTCCCGTCGTGCGACTGCCCATCGCTCCAATCGCCGTATATCAAATCTTTCTGTTCCCAGAACAGCGCTTCAGGATTTGTGAAATCGTCGAACTTTGCCTGCTCATTTATGTAGATATACATATCCTACAGATGAGGAAATAGAGATGGGTGTATAGTACAACTACAAAATTCGCACTCCATTCATACATAAGCTTCCACATTTCATAACAAGTATGAGAAACATGTTCGAAAACTACATCAGAAAGATTTAGCGCTTGCCGCTAAGACGACCAACCCATGAAAAGCTGAGCAATCGAGAAAATATGAGAAAGCTTGATCAACGGTTAATTATATAACTTGTACATGAAAGCAACTAGATGCACATGGGACTAACTAACTTACTAAACTCCATTTGGGAGCAGGAAAACGATTTGTCTCGTTCTAAGCCAATACTGAATCGATTAACACTGAATTAACCTGAATTAACTACAAATTATGATTAGCTAGTCAAACTATGCTGCGCACACAAAAATTCTGCAATTGAAGCGTGTGGAAGCAAAACTATCACGCACTCCTGTGCCTCGCAAAACCTTCAACACAAGGTGACGGGCCGTACGTGGTAACGGGCACGCACAGTTTCCGCATGTTATCGCTGCATCGCGGTCCCTGGCCAGCGACCCTCTTACCCCCACCACCGATCACCCGTCTTACCGCCGGTCACCCGTCTTACCAGTGACTCTCCACGTGCGCAGTCAACGACCGGTCACCTGACTTACCAGTGACTCTCCGCGTGCGCAGTCAACGACCGGTCACCTGACTTACCAGTGGGCTGTCTTTCTTGAACATGTTGGCTGAGCTGAGGCGGGTGCCGCCCGCGCCCGCGGCCGCGTCCTGCTGACCGGCGGGCTGCGACGGCCGGCGGAAGTAGCTCGAGATGAAGTAGATGATGAGCGCGCGTATGATGAAGCCCTTCGTTAGGCTCCACATGGAGGCCCCCTCCTGCGGCTGCTGCCCAGCGGCGGGCGTGGCGACCTGCTCCTGACCATTAGCCAAGATGACCTGCGGACGACGACGGAACAACAAACAAGTTAGTAAAATTATTAAATTAAAAAATTTATTTTATTAGCAAAGTGTAAAATTAGTGGTCGTTCGGAACCCTAGCGATTGAGCTCCTGCCTGTTTGCCACAACGACGTGGGGATGTGAACAGAATCATAAATTAATAACAAGTGCCGCAGAGCGACAGCGCTCATCTAACGTCTACTGCGGTGACTCTGTGGTGGAGTGGTGGGATTCTAGTAAACCCTGTTAGTCCCAAATGTGTTCACATACACGCCGAAACAGTGGAATGCACAGGGATGGTATCAGGAACCTTCTCAAAAGAATGTTCGTTGGGATCGTTATGAAAGTTGCCACGAGATGGCGCGTACGTTTAAGTGTCTTCAGATTAAAGATGGAAGCTCCCATCATACGTAGTAGCAACAACTATCTGCAAGACAGAATAGGTAAGCACTCATCCATTTACCTACACAAGCCTACAGGCTGCGCAATAGAGAGCTGCCACCTGTAACCAATTAAGGCAAAAACTCCACAGTACCACAACACATGCACTGGCAGTAGCCACTGGCAGTGGCATACGTTACATGTAACATACTGACACTACAGAAGCCATATAAATTATACGATTTAAGGAGCATAAACCTTCTTTAACCAAATTTAGCTTTTGAAATTTCACTGTGACATTGTAGCCTCATACATCCAGGCATGTATAGATTCTACTAGCAAACCCGGCAGTCAAATTCTTTCTAACAGACAGTCAACAAATCCATGTTTAACCCTCCTCTTGAGGGTCAAAAGGTTATCTGACACTTACTCTTCGCATGTCAGCAGAAAGTAGATTTCATGGTCCTTTCAATAATGCCATAAAAATGCTAGGTCACCGCTGAAACAAAAAAGTTTTTCAATCGCTCCGTCAGACCATGTCCTCAGAAAATGTCTAAAATCTGCCCTGTGCCCATTGACCTTTGACCTGTGACCTCCAATTTCGGCACAGTGATGGCTTTTCCTACCATGATGCTATACACCGACTATCACGAGCCTAGGTCGAGCCGTTTAGATGTGTGCCGCAATTCTGCATTTCCTCCCTATACCTTAAGTTAAGGAGTGAATGTTCCCCCTTCTTTTACACCTCTTGACCTTTGACCTTTGACCCCCAGCTTCGACAGCCCAACTTGTTTTGACGATACCACCCAATGTGCCGAATATCGTGACCGTACGTCGAGCGGTTAAGATTTGTGCCCAACTGTTGACGGACGGACGGACGACCGGACGACCGGACGGACGGACGGACGATCAAGCGATTCTACAAGCTGCATCTGACTATGTCAGATGAGCTAAAAATATACAACTAGTACTGTAGGCCTTAAAATAAGTAATATATAATAATAATTACATATCAAATTAGTAATCTTGGTGATATAGCTCTTGCCAATTTGGCACAATGTCATGCGGACAACAACAAGGGGGGGGGGGGCAATCTTTCATTTTTAGAACCTCAGTCTTTAATGATGGGGGCAAGATTAGGTTTATTAGGGTTAGGATTAGGTGTTATAAAGTTATAGTTAGTTAGTTACTTTGCCAAGGTTACGACGATTAAGATCGATGATATAGTTACATTGGTGCTAAAGTAATATTTACCCTGAAAATTCGAGGTGACGAGAACAATGGTGACTACAGATTGGACCTTCATTACGATCTGATGGCGTGGCTATCACGTACTGTGTGTGACATAACATATTGATCATTCAAGAAGAGGTACCGTATTTATTAATTTTGACTTGCAAGAATAACCAATCTTGAATCATCAGAAACGCTTGGTGGTAATCGGAGGCCAACCAGTGGTAACCAGATTTTGGTGCAATTAATAGACAATTCATTAAATTTAATATATTCTTTTTTCATCTATATACTAAGGCTCCATGCCTATTTTGCGAAACGTGAAATGTCACAATACGCGGTTATGGTCACAACACAACTATTAGGTAACAATAATTGATCATTGCCACACAATTAATACAGAACACTCCGTATACATTTGCGACGCTTTAATGTTAAAACGATTATAGTAACTAAATGCTTGCATTTAATATGGAGGCTTAATGTTTATGTACTTTGCATCACTTAATAATTTTATGTATACACTGTTCAAATACACATAGATCTCCAACACACAATCTCACTGCATGCATTCCACTGTGCACAAACTCACAAAAAGCTAAATTAGCTGGAAAATTGTGAGCACCAAATTGGGAAACTTGCTTGCTTGTTTCAGACTATCACAGCACAAACACACCATTTTAGAGGAGCAAAGTGAAAACCTGTAAAAATTCCCAGCTTTCTGTAATAGTATGGACTATACTTCCTACGTGCATGCACACATTCTATAATCTAGTAATTATTGTTAGGTCAACGCGAATTGATATCGCTCTCTCTTGTTCGCCAGTTCGTGTCACGTGTGTTAAACAGCAACTCCAGCTCCAGCATGTACCAGCTCCAGCATTAAACTACCATTTTGAGTTACATCACTCTTCGTCATTACTTGGGTACAACTTGAATTACGAAGAGAAATCTCACAACAAAATTATACTTCCTCAAAATGATTAGTGCGCAAATTTGGAGCTCTCAGTTAGCCACTTGCTATATATTTTGCATGTTTGTACATAATGCTAATGAAAAGCATGGAGTGATATTGTGTGTTGTAGAGCAATATTCTTTGGTGTGTTCAATGTTATTTTCAGTTAATTTAGGTTAAAATTACACTACATAAAAAGTTTCATGGTTCAATCACCATTAGAAATATTATTTAAAATGTTTTAAAACTAACGACTACAGTTTGATTACAACTACGGTGGCGCCACAGGGAACAAGTGCCGCATAGCGACAGCGTCATATAACGTCTACTGCGGTGACTCTGTGGTGGGTGGTGGGATTCAGTAAACCCTGTTAGTCCCAAATGTGTTCACATACACGCCGACAAATAGTGTCGAATGGCACAGAGATGGTATCAGGAACCTTCTCAAAAGAATGTTCTTGGGATCGTTATGAAAGTTGCCACGAGATGGCGCATCACGTTTAATGTCTTCAGATTAAAGATGGAAGCCCCATCATTCGTAGTAGCAAAAAACTATTTGCAAGACAGATTAGTAGCATCATCCATTTACCTACGCAAGCCTACAGGCTGCAAAAGAGAGCTGCACCGGCCCAACAAATTAACGCAGGCAAAAACTGCCCCAACACATGCACTCATTTGCACTGCAGCAGCCACTGGCAGTGGCAGTGGCATGCGTTACATGTAACTATACTGACACTACAGAATGCCATATAAATTATCGATTTAAGGAGCAAACTTCTTATAACCAAATTAGCTTTTGAAATTTCACTGTGACATTGTAGCCTCATACATCCAGGCATGTATAGATTCTACTAGCAAACCCGGCAGTCAAATTCTTTCGAACAGACAGTCAACTAATCCATGTTTAACCCTCTCTTGAGGTGGGGGCGAGGGGGAGGGTAGGGGAGGGGTTGGGACGAGGGTGGGGGGACGGGGTGGGGAGGGAAGGGCGAGGGTGGGGAGAGGGATTCTACTAGCAAAAGCAGTTCAGTCTTTGTTGACAGTGAACAAATCCATGTTTAACCCTCTTGAGGTCAAAAGGTTATCCGACACTTACTCTTCGCATGTCAGCAGAAGGGACATTTCATGGTCCTTCAATAAAGCCATAAAAATGCTAGAGTCACCGCTGAACAAAAAAGTTTTCCAATCGCTCCTCAGACCATGTCCTCAGAAAATGTCTAAAATCTCCCTGTGCCCATTGACCTTTGACCTGTGACTCCAATTTCGGCACAGTGATGGCTTTTCCTACCATGATAGCTATTACACCGCTATCACAAGCCTAGGTGGAGCCGTTTAGATTTGTGCCGCAATTCTGCATTTCCTCCCTATACCTTAAGTTAAGGAGTGAATGTCCCCCTTCTTTTAACCTCTTGACCTTTGACCTTTGACCCCAGCTTCGACATCCCAACTCGTTTTGACGATCCCCCCGACGTGCCGAATATCGTGACCGTTACGTCGAGCGGTTAAGATTGTGCCAACTGTTGGCCCGGACGCACGGACGATCGGACGATCGGACGATCGACGGACGATCAAGCGATTCTACAAGCTGCATCTGACTATGTCAGATGAGCTATATAATTTTCCCCGGTATCGCATCGCAATTCGCGATGTATTTTCAGCCATTTGCTACGCATATTTTTTTATAAATCGCAGTTGTGCGATGCAGCCCATCGCGAGATGTAAACGGAAACATACATGTTTACAATTTACTTTTATTCTCGGGCTGCTTTGCCGCGTCAATGAAATGCCACGTTACGCCGATTTTATTGATTTGTTAACCACACGGCCAACGTGACTTTTAACAATCCTGCACTCCCCCCCCCCCCGTACATCAATCAATATGCCGCCCCAGGCAGGTATACACAGCCACGCTGTGCTGGCGCTGCACGCTCTCGCGGGCTGCTTTCTTCGGTGACCTTTGATAATATAAAGTGAGGATGTCGTGGGCGAGGTCAGATAGCCGGCCCTTCACAATCGCTAGAACTGTATTTCATCAATGTTTGATATATATAACGTAAGAACCAACATTTGATTAAAGTTCTAGACAATTATTTTTACTCGCCAACATGGGCGAGTCAGCTTTAGCTTTCACTCGCCCGGCCCGATATTATTTTCACTCGACATTGGCGAGCGGACGAGTGCCAAGCTCGCACGCTGTTTAACGCTGCCGGGGCAGCATGCAGAATCGCTAGTGGGTCCTAGCTTAAGCTAGCTGTGCCTGTCACAGGCAGACACGATAACACGCCAAGCATGCCACTGCGGTGTAAATTGCACTGTGATTGTCTGAAAAAAAATGCTAACAAATTTATCCAATTGCTATGCAAAATTTATTTTGTATAGCACATTTGCTTTGCAAATTTTGGCTGGAAATTGTTCCCTGGCCACTCAAAGCGCACGATCTGGTAAATTGCGCAAACCACTTTTAGCAATGGTTATACAGACTGAGTTTGTTCTTATTTTATTAATTTACAAGCAAAAGGATTGTAATATTTTATAAATGACATATAGTTTCAGTTATATTATGGATAAATTTGTCCTAAAATGAACATCGTTCGGTTAATATAGCATTTAGGTATGAATATAATTGCACCTTTGTGATTAGCCCTCGGTCTGTAACGTGCAAAATAAATTGCCAAATACGCAACTTTTTCAGGGTGCAGCACGTCGCGGGTGTCATGGCGCCGTTCAAATTTCGTAGCGTTGATGTGTAAATAATTATAACAATTAAATTAGGTATCGGTAACAAAATACGTGTGGGTATAGACGATTTGTTATACAGTAAGTACAGTTGTATGCAGTAAAATCCTAGAGTCTACTATCCGTTTAATTGTAATTTAAGCGTTTTCTGCTGCAATCCTTGGTGTGGAAGTCTATTTGATCAGCTTTAATTGTCTCTTCCCGGCTGCAAAATAGTCCCTTGAACTTTGAAGACTATCAACTTGAACCTTTAAGAACTATCTATGAACTTTGACAACTATGTTTATGAAGTTCGTATTTGCACAACATTTATACTTGGAATGATTAGTGTGATTCGATTGCCATCGATTCAATCACAGGCACTTGAAACGTTTTTCAATAAAATATAATGCTAAATAAATACGAAATCTAATACTAGTAGTAGTACTACAAAATTCTTAATGTTTCTATACTCTCTTTCACCTATTATGGCGACAGTGTTCCGTGCAATTCCGTTGTAAATGCTCTATGACACACAACACTACGCGCCATTTGCTTCACCTTGCACAGTGACTGTTAATATTATAGCAGTAGGAAAGCGCTCGAGTCCAATGCCGCTCGACGCCGATGGATTTCACACGATTACAGACAAAGGACAAAAACAACCATTCTACTCATCTTTGTTTCAATTTCAACAACAGTGTTCACTTGTTAGAAATATAGACTGTCTCTGTTCGTAACCGAGCTCTGTCACGCGAAATCACACAAACCTGGCGAAATTCGAGCGTTCGCTAGCGTGCGCGGTCAATGTAAATGTCTGCCGAATCAGGAAACACCTAGCGGCGCTATTGCGTCATTCGTGCGCCGCAACGGCTGGAACGTTTTTGCAACGCTCCAATGGGAGGCTCGTACGGGAGGTGGAAAGTAGCGTGGTGCTTCCCAAATGCAATGCGCCGGCCTATCAGCCATGTACTTGCAGACATTTACATTGACCGGCAACGGAGCGACGTCGAATTTCGCCCAGTGTTTGTGTGATTTCGCATGACAGAGCTCGGTTACGAACAGAGACAGTCATATTCTACAAGGAAACATTTTGTGAACACTGTTGTTGAAATTGAACAAAGGATGGAGTAGAATGGTTGTGTCTTTGTCTTGTAATCGTTGTAAAATCCATCGAGCGTCGAGCGGATATGGAGATCGAGCGCTCAGGGATGTATCCAGGATTTTTTCTGGGTGGGTCGTGATAATAATTTTTTGCGACCTTTTACAGCAAGATGTGATATTACAATGTCAATACATTCAGGGGCGTGTACAGTGTAACATAATACCAGGGCGGGGGTCTAACCTACCCAAACTTGGGAACACGCGAAGGGGGGGTCTGGACCCCCTGGACCCCCCTCTGTACACGCCCCTGACAATTTAATTAAAAAACAAAAAATTTTGTAAAAAAAAATGTATTAGTTTAAAAAAAAGTTTTCTGACTCAGTGAAAACAGTTTTTTGAACTTTTGTCTTTATCTTGTCTTGTCTTGATCTTGTCTTTGTCTTTGTAACTTTGTCAGTCTTTGCTCTCTTTATGAAACAAAATTATGTTTAAAAAAAAGGCTCGAGTTGTCAGATATGCGGGAATTGCGGAGTTAGATTTACTAAGTCAATTAGGCTTGTCTTTGGACTCATGCTAGGGTACCTGATCGTTTTTTATGTCATTGTAAAAAGCGGCCTCGAAAAAAAGTCTTCTGCCGAAAAATGTGCGACCTTCTTAAAATTTTGGGGGGTCGTACGAACCTCCGACCCCCCCCCCCCCTGCATACCGATGGCCGCTTTCCTACCTGCTAATATATTTACGCAGTGCAGGGCTCGAATTAAGCGACGAGAAGGGCAAGATTTTTTTGGGACATGTGAGAAATCGCCTGAATTTTCTCTAAATAGAAAGGCACCAAGGCAACTCTCAAGTTTGAGAAGGGCACCAAGGCACTGTTTGTAAATAAAGGAGAACTCTAACAATTAAGTACATGCAACATGCGTCTTGCTTTTAATGCTACAAACAATGCATGCCCCATGTAAGCTTCCACCGTAACACTGACCCTGTACCACCTCTGCTAATGGAAGTACAGTAACAAGAAATTTTAATGCCCCGCTATCAGGAGCAAATAATTATCCGATGCTGTTATTCTATTCCAGCTCGCTGCGACTATCGGTTTTAGCTCTCCATTGCAACTACAAGCAGACACGCGCACGTGATTATTGTTTGATTCGACAAAAACAAAACTATGGGCAGTAGATTAAACGGCACGACGGCAATTACACAAAGGCAAGCAGGTGACTGCCGTCGGTCGGGTTGGATTTTCAGGGGCAGTACGCCGATTTGATAGGGGACCACCACGGCAATTGCCGTCGGATGCCGTCGCGTATAATTCGAATGCCCTGACGCCAGTGGCTAGAGGTACGGTAGCCGTCGGTCGTTGAAGCTCCTTTTTGGCGTTAGGGTTAGGGTTAGGGTTAGGATTAGGGTTAGGGTTAGGGTTAGGATTAGGGTTAGGGTTAGGGTTCTAGCTCATCTAAACTCTCAAATCATGAATTTATTTCCCAAGGCGTTATTTCGAAATTTGGCGCCACCGCCGCCATCTTTGTCTCGTTAAGTATGAAAGCGAATGGACTCCCGTACCCGTAGCCTCGAGACATCAAGATACGGCTACCGTACCCGTAGCCACTGCCTATATATTAACAGTCACTGTGCACAGTGAGCAATGGCGGCGTTAGTGTGTGTGCATAAAGCATTTACACGGAATTGACAAGAAACTGTCGGCAATAATAGGTGAAAGAGAGTATAGAAACATTAAGAATTTTGTAGTACTACTAGTATTAGATTTCGTATTTATTTAGCATTATATTTTATTGAAACGTTTCAAGTGCCTGGTCAAGCGATATAGACCAAATAATTCTGTCCCATATAACCTTTTTTATATTTTGGTGAGGGTTATATTGGGACAGAACGGGGTTCATTGAAATTTCGTGAGATCGCATGCAAAATGCATGCGCTGAGAATGCGGCCTGTACGACGCTATTGGCGCGAAAAAAAACCTACCGGTACCGTTCCCTTCTACATAGCTTTACCTTGCTACTGATATGTGTATACATTCACTTCAATCGTTATTCACTTCTTAAAAGATTGTTTTTCATAAACACCGCTTCGTTCAGCTTTCCTAAATTACATCGCCATTTACAAACAATCAGACCAATCACAGCGAGTCTATCAGGCCTCCTGCAGCGCCACAGATACAAGCGAGAACCAGGGGCTATTGTAAGACTCGCTCTGATTGGTCTGATTGTTTGTAAATGGCGATGTAATTTAGGAAAGTTGAACGAAGCGGTGTTCATGAAAAACAATCTTTTAAGAAGTGAATAACGATTGAAGTAAAATGTATACACATATCAGTAGCAAGGTAAAGCCATGTAGAAGGGAACGGTAGGGTTTTTTTCGCGCCAATAGCGGCGTACGGGCCGCATTCTCAGCGCATGCATTTTGCATGCGATCTCACGAAATTTCAATGAACCCCGTTCTGTCCCAATATAACCCTCACCAAAATATAAAAAAGGTTATATGGGACAGAATTATTCGGTCTACCAGCGATAGTGCTACGTATAGTAAATCTAATTCCTTTTTATTTACTGTCATTCTGTTATTAAACCAGCCTTAGTGCCTGCGTCGATACTCTCCGTGATTCACGTAACACAGGATTTAAGCCCTAAACAGGATGATGGCATAGATTAGATATAGTCCAGTACTCAGTAGACTTCGCTTAGTACAAATGCCATCAGCTATATATAATTATAACAATTAAATTAGGTATCTGGTAACAAATACGTGTGGGTATAGACGATTTGTTATACAGTAAGTACAGTTGTATGCAGTAAAATCCTAGAGTCTACTATCCGTTTAATTGTAAAATTTAAGCGTTTTCTGCTGCAATCCTTGGTGTGGAAGTCTATTTGATCAGCTTTAATTGTCTCTTCCCGTCAGCAAAATAGTCCCTTGAACTTTGAAGACTATCAACTTGAACCTTTTAAGAACTATCTATGAACTTTGACAACTATGTTTATGAAGTTCGTATTTGCACAACATTTATACTTGGAATGATTAGGTGATTTCGATTGCCATCGATTCAATCACAGGCACTTGAAACGTTTCAATAAAATATAATGCTAAATAAATACGAAATCTAATACTAGTAGTAGTACTACAAAATTCTTAATGTTTCTATACTCTCTTTCACCTATTATGGCCGACAGTTTCCTGTCAATTCCGTGTAAATGCTCTATGCACACACACTAACGCCGCCATTGCTCACCTTGCACAGTGACTGTTAATATATATAGCAGGTAGGAAAGCGCTCGACTCCAATCCGCTCGACGCTCGATGGATTTCACACGATTACAAGACAAAGACACAACCATTCTACTCCATCTTTGTTTCAATTTCAACAACAGTGTTCACTTGTTAGAAATATAGACTGTCTCTGTTCGTAACCGAGCTCTGTCACGCGAAATCACACAAACACTGGCGAAATTCGAGCGTTCGCTAACGTTGCGCGGTCAATGTAAATGTCTGCCGGAATCAGGAAACACCTAGCGGCGCTATTGCGTCATTCGTGCGCCGCAACGCTGGAACGTTTTTGCAACGCTCCAATGGCAAGGCTCGTACGGGAGGTGGAAAGTAGCGTGGTGCTTCCCAAAATGCAATGCGCCGCCTATAGCCATGTACTTGCAGACATTTACATTGACCGCGCAACGATAGCGAACGCTCGAATTTCGCCAGTGTTTGTGTGATTTCGCATGACAGAGCTCGGTTACGAACAGAGACAGTCTATATTTCTAACAAGTGAACACTGTTGTTGAAATTGAAACAAAGATGGAGTAGAATGGTTGTGTCTTTGTCTTGTAATCGTGTAAAATCCATCGAGCGTCGAGCGGATTGGAGTCGAGCGCTCACGGTTATGTTGATTCGATCTAAAGGACAACATAACTAGGGCAGTACATTAAGGGCACCGAGGCGGCATTAACAAGAAGGGGCAAGGGCGCAGTGTATGGCGGGGTCGGTCGGCGCTTGATTTTCGAGTGGCAGGGGCTACTGGGGCGATTGATAGGTGGCACCGACGGCGGGGATTGCCGTCGCGATGCCGCTCGGTTAATTCGAGCTGGACGCAGTGTGCTGAGGGGTACGGTAGCGCCGGTCGGTTCGTGAAGCTCTTTTTGGCTGTATAGGGTTAGGGTTAGGCGTTGGATTAGGGTTAGGGTTATGGTTTAGCTGGTTAGGTTAGGGTTCTAGACTCATCTAAACTCTCATAATCATGAATTTATTTCTCAAGGCGTTATTTTTCGAAAATTTGCGCCACCGCCAGCCATCTTTGTCTCCGGTAAGTATGAAGCGAATGGAATCCAGTACCCGAGCGCTCGAAGACATCAGATACGGCTACCGTACGGTAGCCACTTGCCGGTATTATAACAGCACCTGTGCCCAGTGAGCAATGGCGGCGTAGTGTGTGTGCTAAAGCATTTACACGGAATTGACAGGAAACTGTCGGCAATAATAGGTGAAAGAGAGATTAGAAACATTAAGAATTTGTGTAGTACTACTAGTATTAGATTTCGTATTTATTTAGCATTATATTTTATTGAAACGTTTCAAGGGCCTGGTTCAAGCCGATTTTATAGACCAATGAAGTTCTGTACCATATAACCTTTTTTATAATTTTGGTGAAGGTATATATTGGCGACAGAACGGGGTTCATTTGAGAATTCGGTGAGTCGCATGCAAAATGCATGCCCGCTAGAGATGCAGCCTGTTACGGAACGCTATTGGCGCGAAAAAAGCCTACGTTCCCTATCTACATAGCTTTACCTCTACTGATATGTGTGATGACATTCACTTCGATCGTTTATTCACTTCTTAAAGAGATTGTGTTTCATAACACCCTGGTTCAGCTTTCCTTAAATCTTAATCGCCATTGTACAAACAATTCAGACCATCACAGCGAGTCTATCAGCCTCTGCAGCGCCACAGATACAAGCCAGGATAACGCATGTGGGCTATTGTAGACTTCGCTCTGCATTTGTCTTGATTGTTGTAAATGACGCATGCTAATTAAGGAAGTTGAACGAAGCTGGGTGTTTATTGAAAAGAGCATGCTGTGTGATGAGTGAATAACGATGAAGTTAAATGTTACAATATCGTAGCAAAGGGTAAAGCCATGGTAGAAGATGAACGGGTAGGTTTTTATCGCCGCCGAATAGCCGGGCGTCAGCCGGCGCGATTCTCAAGCGCATGCATTTTGGCATGCGGATCGTCACGAGAAGTGTTCCAATGAACCCCGTGTCTGTCCAATTAACCCTCACCAAAAATAAAAAAGGTTATATGGGACAGTATTATTCGGTTACCCAGCGATGTGGCGTACGTATAGTAAAGTCTAATTCCTTTTTATTTTACTGATCATTTGTTATTTAACCGCTTAGTGCTGCGTCGATACTCTCCGCTGATTAGCGTAACACAGATTAAGCCTAAAGGATGTGTCATTAGATTAGATATAGTCGAGT
>NW_014577217.1:35987-44422 GCF_000485595.1 Priapulus caudatus | reverse complement strand
GGGTGTATCCAGGATTTTTTCTGGGTGGGTGTGATAATAATTTTTTGGACCTTTCCACAGCAAGATGTGATTTACAATGTCAATACGCAGGGCGTGTACAGGATTTTGTACCAGGGGGGGGGTCTAACCGTACCCAAACTTGGGAACACGCGAAGGGGGGGTCTGGACCCCCTGGACCCCCCCTGTACCGCCCTGACAATTTAATTAAACAAAAAATTTTGTAAAAAAAAAAATGTATTAGTTTTAAAAAAAGTTTTCTGACTCAGTTGAAAACAGTTTTTTTGAACTTTTTGTCTTTATCTTGTCTTGTTTTGATCTTGTCTTGTCTTTGTCTTTCGTCCAGTCTTTGTCTTTCTCTTTTATTGAACAATTTTGTTTAAAAAAAAGGTCAGTTTCAGAATTGCTGCGATTGGGATCTCTTTTACTCAGTAGACTTCGCTTAGTACAAATGCCATCAGCTATATCAGTATATGTGACTCATTCATTCTCATGCGTGTGAGTCGATTATGAGTCATACCCCTCCTTCTGACCAGCCTCTATCGTGACTCACCAAACCAAATCACCTACCCGAATACGGCATACAAACCTCTCCATTTTCATTGCTGCCATCATCGCGGCTATCGGCTGAATTCGTCAAATTTTCAGCCGTCTCACAGGATTCTTTCAGGTCCTCCGCCATGTTTTTCGCAGTCATGGCGTCACTGCATTATCATGCATGACAATTTTTAATAAAAATTGCTACACCTGAAAATAGAGAAGCGTAAATAACATTAAGGTATTTGCGTATACTTTTATTGCGCATTACGAAGTTAGATTTTCTTGATCAGGATAAACTTGTGAAAACCAATTTATGCGCATTTCGCAACACGCGTCGCGCACATGCGCACTGCATTTGTTTTGACGAAGATGGCGGGGTTTCGAGAGCATGAAAAGCGATTCTTTCCGATAAAAAATGGGAAATCCGCCGTTAACCTGTTTAAATATGAATTGACAGAGTGCCAAGAACCGAATCTTGTATTGTTGTCTATCGTCGCCGGAGCGATCGAAAATATTTTGACCTCGAATCGCTTTCTAACGCCAGAAATCGGATCGCGGAGGCTGGAGCATGGCTTCCCTACGCCACTAGAACTGATCAGCGTTGAAACGCTGTACACCAGATTTGAGCATCTCGTGAAATCGAACGTCGATTTGAGTAAACACACTGGGAAGTTCGCTACTCGTGAGCTATTGAAGAGAGTATCTGACGTCATCTGGCAATCACTCACGAGAAGTTACTATAAAGACAAGGCACACTTGCAGTCTCTGCACAGCTTTCTCACAGGTAAGTTAATGATTGGCAGTGAGTGGCTGGAGGCACAGGCACTTGAAACGTCTCAATAAAAAAAAGAGGTAAATAAACACGAAATGTATTTACTACCAAAGTCTTAATGTTTCTCTACTCTATTTCGCCTATAATAAATCGCCTGTAAATGCCGGTCAAATGCTCATCTGCAACACACAAGTACACGCGGTCACCGCACGCTAGCTGCGGTTCAAGGATAGAGAACATGGGTCCCAATAAAACCAATGTCATTTACATCAATATAATTTATAAATATAATATTATATAAATATAATAGGTTAGGGTTATGGTTAGGGTTAGGGTTAGGATTAGGGTTAGGGTTAGGATTATAGGGTTAGAATTAGGGTTAGGGTTAGGTTTAGGCACATTGGTTTTATTGGGACCCATGTTCTCTATCCTTGGGCCCTAGCTGCTGCACACTGACACATAACTATATATTTATGTGTCAGTGTCCAGCAGCTAGCGTGCGGCGGCCAGCGTGTGACAGTGTGTTGCAGATGAGCATTTGGGCGGAATTTACAGGAAATTGTCGGCAATAATAGGTGAAAGAGAGTAGAGAAATCGAAACATTAAGACTGGTACTGGTAGTAAATAGATTTCGTATTTATTTAGCATTATATATTATTGAAACGCTCCAAGTGCCTGTGGCTGGAGGAACGGCAGCCGTATCTCCAATTTACGAGGCTGGAGGTACGTACGGCAGTCCATTCGCTTTCATACAAACAAGGCAAAGATGGCGGCGGCCAATTCAGATTTCGAAATAATGCATTGGGAAATAAATTCACGTTTTGAGAGTTTTTATGACCTAGAAAACACTTGGATTGGGTATGAAAGTGAACATTATTCTAAACTTGACATCAGAAGATCGCAAATAATTGCCTCAGTCTTCAAACAAACGTCAAAAGGGGCTTCAAAGAACGACGGCTGCCGTACCTCCAGCCACTTCGTTAATGATTTTATGCAGTATTTAAAATATATATATTACGCAAATTGTATGAAGGTGTGAAATGTGTAAATATGCTCGTACGTGGTACTATAAAAAGACATTGTCCATCTGGATTTAAGCTAAAGCGTCAACACAAAGCTCTACAAAATTTTAATTGGGGCAGATCATGCATGTGAGGATCGATAATGCGTCGTTTAAAACCTAGGCCATGGTCGTAGATTTCACACCGTAAAGATACAATCATTCTTCACCCACGCATACACACACATACATGCTGTTGCATTATTATCGTCGATAGCAGATTTCACCAGAAGATGTTGTTTCTTGCAGGAAACAAGCTAGACTGTTTCGGAGTGGCGTTTGCAGTGGTCGCAGCCTGCCAGTTGTTGGAGCTCCGTGATGTCCACCTGGCTCTATCGGAAGACCACGCGTGGGTCGTCTACGGAAAAGACCTGGAAAATTCCGCGGAGGTCACCCTTCATGGTAAAATAATGCAAAACGTAGTGCGAATAAATATGCGTGGATGGTGCGCGAAATTCATGTACATTATATAATATAGTGGTATGTATACCATGTATGCCAGTAACAAAATCAGGGAGTGAGTGTGTCAATGATCCCTGGTAATTCACACTATTCTCCTATATATGCTCTATATATGCTATATGCTGAGAAAGGTTTGCGGCTCCACGTGTGAAGATTTAACTGTATGTTCAGGATGGACCTGTCTGATCTGGATCACTTGTTCCTTCCTGATCTGCCCAAACAAATGCAAGTGTGCCTTCACTGGCTAAACTGCCGCTGTGACCTAGCTATCACAGAATGGGTCATAAATAGCAACAAGCACGCATTGGCTGTTATGTGCCGCCATATTGTATTTAATCTTGTACGAATATACCTCGCCTACAGTGTTAGATCAGGTGGAATAAGTTCAGTGGATCTGATCAAGCAAATGGTTAATTCATTGGACCCGCAAAATTTGGTTAATGCTTAGTATCCACCCAAACAGAAACACTTCCTGATACTTGCATTTTTGTTCTGTAGGGTGTTATTGCATTTACATCATATTTTCATCATCGTTAATATTATCAAGAGTAGGGCCTACAATACATAATAGAGATATTCTCTATTAATTATACATGTACTCTTGATATTATGTTTCCAACAGCAAGAATGCTAGTCGAATTGGTATATGGTTTATTTAAATATGAAACGACAGTAGGTCCGCTGTACGATAGTTGCGAGCACAATCCACTCCTTAGTGAGTAATTCTAATTGATTTGAACTACCAAACTATCATCAATTTCTCACTCCATATAATATACACATGCGATTTATGAATTATTGCACTTCACAGTGACGATCATTGTTGGCGGTCTGTTATCGTAAGTTGGGTTAAAGTCCACACGGTGCGGCTGTAGGTGAAATTATACTGAAAGGGTATACGGGTGACAGGCACTTAATTATAGCCACCAATCAATCTCTTCATGTGATGTACGTGGATATTCTATCAGAATATATGGGTGAATGTTGTCCTGTCACGTGTTAATGTGACGAGTGATAAAAAGGATGAGTCTGGACTCTGTTGTATGAATGTATCAAACCTGTACTAATTATGCAGCATTTTACCTTTTGTTCTTCATTCCTGCCTGCGTGTGCTTAAACCTACTTGTGTTGTACAATAGTCCTGGAGGTAGCATTGCTGATTGCTTGTTGCTCTTGGGCGATTTTCATATCGTGGGTGTGTCGGTTTGGCATAGGTCCGAATTAGATTAGCATCACTGTGATCTTGATCTGCCAAAAACCTCGGCTGTTCCTCACACTTGTTCTTTAGCTGTCATTGCGATCTGTCAGGGGACAGTTGCATATATGGGCAGTACGTGGTTGCTGACTGACTGATATATTGGATTTGCACCGATACACCTCACGAGGAAGGTCAATTTAAATTTTAATCGTGTCGTGTGTCATGGCAGTGATTCTTAGTTACTTCTCTTCTCGTGGAGAATAGGGCTGGAAATCAAATTTCTCCACGACGTTCTATCTTTGGCAGCGCTTTCGGCCTTGTTCCATGTTTTAAACCCTAATGTAATCTTTTCTTTCTCCAGTGTCCTTCGCCATGTTTCCCTTGGTCTTCCCGTTTTTCTCTTTCCCTCTGGTGCCCATGTCAGGGGCGTGCGTGGGGCGTCTAACTGCCATGAGAAGAAAGACGAAAGTCTTTCTTCTCATGGCAGTGATACAAACAAACAACTAGCTAAGCTATCATATAGTATTAGTGTTGATTATGATGGATGATGCAACTAAATAAGCGCATCCATAGCTTGCAACCATCGGCGCTGTCTTTCACAAGTTTTACTCGATGTGTAGTTATAATCGCAAAAATCCTATGTTATATCATCATAAATAAGTAATAAAGTAATGACAAAAATTGAATTAAATTGGTAATTAATTAATTAAATTTTACTAATTGCTTACTTTATTATACTTAATTCGTCGATTTGCATCATTGTCTGCCAGTTAATCCTATTGTGTTTATGATTGCTCTGGCGATGAGTAGCTAGCTGCCAAGGTCATGCTTCCAGTTTTGCCACTGTACTATCATTAAATTACTAGATACAGTGATGGCTTTATGGGAACAGTTTAGGGACCCTGAAAATGTCCCGAGTAAGCGGTGTTCCCGTTTAAGTTGTGAACAAATAACGACTTGCGTGAGAATTGTTTGCCAAAGACATGTCGTTTAGGCGATGCACCCGTTTATCCAAAGCCTGATGAAGTAGGGACAACTGTTTAACCACTACTACTGCTTCTGCTGCTACTGCTACTGCTGCTGCTACTGCTACTGCTGCTGCTGCTGCTGCTACTGCTACTGCTGCTGCTGCTGCTGCTGCTGCTGCTACTGCTACTGCGACTACTACTACCACTATAGTACCAGGAGTGAATAATAATGGCTAATAATATAAGTATTATTCACTCAGGACTGCTAGTACTACTAGTCTTCTACTACTACTACTACTACTACTACTACTACTACAACTAATAATAATACTAATACTACTAGTACTACTACTGCTACTGCTAGCGGTGGTGGCCATGACAACGAAGCAGCGAAAGAAGATGAATGATTGTGAAGCACTGCTGTACTCTCTCTCTCTCTCTCTCGTCTCAGGCAAGGGTTACGAGGACAAGCGGGGGCAGCCGATCACGTCCGAGCTTGCCTACAAGAGCTGGCTGTACGTGAACGGCCACCCGGTCGTGTGCACGCGCCAGATGGAGGTAGCGGCGCTCGTGTCCGCCGTCAACCCGCACATCAACGCGACGACCGACAGCTACGACCTCGGATGTCTGCAGCAGGTAGGGGGCGCCGCTGTGCGAGAGGCTGGGTTAGGTTCGCTGGAGGTCGTTTCTTATGTAGTGCGAGGCCACCGGTTAGATGGCTTGTTATGTCGTGTAGGGGCGTTTGTTATATTCTGTAGGACCGTTTGTTATGTAGTGCGAGGCCACCGGTTAGATGGCTTGTTATGTCGTGTAGGGGCGTCTGTTATATATCCTGTAGGACCGCTTGTTATGTCATGTAGGGCTCTTAAATCATGTAAGTTGACACACGAACTCGGTTGATGCAAGCCGTTATGTGAAAGGTTTACTCGTTGGTTTATTAGGGACTTGCTATATTGCACTGTGTTACCTCACGAGTTCTCAAAGTTTCTGCTAGTGGTAACCTTGTGTGAGGAGGACGGTTATCATCATAGGGCTTGCTCGTTATAATGGATTAGTATGTGTTACAGTGTATTAATTAGTATATGTATTAATGAATACATAAGAAATAGTCCGCTAAGGGTATTTGACATGACCTGTTTATATCATGAGGCCAGTCCTCGGTGAAACTGTGTCAACTGAAAGATTCTATTTCGGCGCATCAAATTAATTGCTCCTGTGTGATGACTGGACCTGTGATTCGCGTGTGTTGACGTCTGATTATGTTCGCTGTGTGCATAACAAGTTGCCACAAGTTTATCTACCTATACCGAGTACTGACCGAGAAACCATGTAAGGGAGATAACCTGCCGCAGCGTCCACATTGGTTATCAGGCGTGTTTGCTGTACAAATGCACAATCTCCTTCCACTGCTGATTCTGCCACGGCACCCACTAGCATTACAAATCTACCAATTAAAAAACAAAAAAATTACAAATTCAGTTTACAAATTATAAATTACAAATTTGAGTTTTAAATATTAAATTGTTAAAATTATTATTATTTTATTTAATGGTAATTTACAAATTCACCAGCACTATTGCTGCTTACAGCTGCTACAGCTGCTTCATCTGTGATAGAAATGAGAATCCATTTATGATTATGGCAATGTGCAGGATCCCTAACATACAATGTAGGTTAAGTATAAAGTTATTGTGTATAAATGTATACCTACATATCAAATTATTGGCTATAACATGTTTGTAACATATCTGGAAATAAAGAAATTATAAAAAAAAGAAATTAGAATCTAAAGTAATGTGACGCTCGTGCCCGCAGGAGCTGCTATGGATGATGTACGACCTGGGTCACCTGACGCGCTACCCGCTCGCGCTCGGTAACCTTGGCGACCTTAACGAGATCCAGCCGGACTTCTCTCGTCCGTCGAGCATCTCGCTGTTCAACGAGGCTATAGAGGCCGACCAGCTCTACTACAGCAACCAGCACGTGTACCCTTACACGTACCTGGCCGGCTACTGCTACAGGTACGCTCGTTAGCTCTACTACAGCAACCAGCACGTGTACCCCTACACGTACCTGGCCGGCTACTACTACAGGTACGCTCGTTAGCTCTACTACAGCAACCAGCACGTGTACCCCTACACGTACCTGGCCGGCTACTACTACATGTACGCAGCACGCTCGTTAGCTCGTTACACGTACCTGGCTGGCTACTGCTACAGGTGCGCTCGTTAGCTCATTACATGTAGTTGGCCGGGGGGGGGACTGCTACAGGTACGCTCGTTAGCATGTGTACCTGAACACTTACCTGGGCAGGTACTGCTACGGGTACGCTCGTTAGCATGTGTACCCTGTACACTTACCTGGCCGGTTACTGCTACAGGTATACTCGTTAGCACAGGTACTCTCATCAGCACAGGTATGCTTTTTGACATGGATACCTATACACGTCTACCTGGCCAGGTACTGTTACACACATGCCTATTAGCACAAGTGCGCTTGTTAGCACGTATACTTTTACAACTACCTAGCTCATTAATTCCACAGGTACGTTTGTGCGCGCACGTATCTAGTGTCCTGTTTACAAATATAATAAGTGTTTATTGGTGTATCGGATGCATTCATCGTATATTTCGTTGCCAGCGTGGCACAGTATAATATGAATGTGATTACGCGTGTTTCAGGCATCACCAGTTTAAGGAAGCATTGAAGAACTGGGCAGCAGCAGCAGACGTTATCAGAAAGTAAGTAGCTTCGTTAGTGCTACAGACTCCCCCTGGGAAGCCAGAAGCAAAATTTCACAAAATTTCTTAACGTGATTTGAATTTTGTTCAATTTTTTTTTGTTCACTTCCATAATATAATTAAAGGTGCATCATATACAGGGGGTTTCTACAAAACGTACAGTTAAACCTGTGGGGTGTGTGAAATCCACAGTCTTACCTGTGTTTTGTGAAGCCCAGTTTAACCTGTGTTGTGTGAAACCCACAGTATTAACTATTGACTGTGTTGTGTGAGGCCCATAGTGTTACCTGTGTTGGGCGCGTGGCTTTGTGTGAAACCCACAGTATTAACTATTAACTGTGTTTTGTTAGGCCTATAGTCTGTGACCTGTGTTGCATGAAACCCACAGTTTAACCTGTGTTCTGTAAAGTCGTAGTTTTAACCTGTGTTGTGTAATGTCTACGGATTAACTTATGTTGTGGAAATTTACAACGAATTGATTAGTTTTCTTATAATTTATTATTACTACTATTATTATTATTATTCATTCATTCAGTATTATTTATATTATTTTTATTTTTATTGATTATTATTTTAGTATTATTTAGGTATTTTAGGTAAATTTAGGTATTTATTTATTTAGTATGCATATTAAAGTTGAAGATAGCTTCAAATCTGGCATTTAAGCAAGACAACCTCAGAGCATCGGCGTTTTGAC
>NW_014577217.1:27660-35962 GCF_000485595.1 Priapulus caudatus | reverse complement strand
TATCTCGGCGCCGCCCCTCCACTTATTGCACCACAGGTATGCGATCCGCTATGACATGATCACCTATACTATCTGCGTCTATCCCCTGGCCCAGGTAGCTCGACTTAGCATTCCGCCTCTACACATGCTCTAGGTGGTGACACCGAACTTCCTGCGTGTTACGGACGTATCGATTGGTCTACGCACACTATGCTCCGGTAGCTCACTTAATTCACGGCTCCTGTTCTCAGCGTACCAGTTTCGTGGGTCTTCACCGTGATCCTCGGCGCCCGCGCTTGTAGTCCGTCAGCGCTGTTTTCCTCCTGGTACGAACCTATAATTAACTGTTTATTGGTCGTATCGATGTCATCTGTAATACAGAAATAAAGAGAGGAGATAACGTAACGATAAAGCACAATAGTCTCATTGCGTAATAACAACGTAAGTCGCGTGACTAAGGGTGCAAGCCTTTGCGTGGACCAGCTCTCTCGCGGCCTCGCGGCGGCCGACGCAGCCTGAACGCCCGCGTACCTTGGCCCCCGGCCATGAGGAGCGTTCACCGCAACGCACGCCGTGCTCAGTCCCCCTAAAAAATAGATTAGCCACGGCGTATATATCCTTTGTTTCACAGCAGCCTGCCGGCGGGCTGACCGCTCTCTGCTATTATGCGCGATGAGGACGATCCGCTAGACGTTAGTAGTACTGTTGTTGTTCAGCCTGGCTAGTATTCGATGCAAACGCCTGATTGTAATTTTAGTTGTACTGACCGTCGTAGCCTATCCTGTATAAGTTTTCAGCTCCGTAACCGGGCGCACCATCCCGTCGCCTCTATGTATACGTTATCATGAACCAGTTCGTCGCTCTTCGGACTATCACGACACCCTCCGCTGCCGTCCTAATATATACTGTGCTCACCCTTAGACTATCTTCGCTCGTCGCTAACCCGTTTCGAATATGCTGCTACCTATGTAAGTTTATTGTCTCTTGCGCGGTAAATATCTGTCTCCTACGTCGCTCCGCCCGGAGGTACCTAATTAACCATGGTGTGGTATTATCGGAATCCGGTAAAGATGTGTGTTTTCGATAGTACAGTACAGATCCTTTTGAGTTTATTATATGATCGTTAACGACGATAACTCCAATACTATCCGGCATTAACCATACGATTCCCGGGGTAACGCACAGCGGTATACACATCCATCGTAATTTTCTTGCCGAGGCCGTGGGGGCCGCCCGCCCGCCAAAAACAAAAAAGTCTCATATCAGATGTGATTACGCGTGTTTCAGGCATCACCAGTTTAAGGCGAAGCCTTTGATAGAAACTGGGCAGCAGCTAGCAGACGTTATCAGAACAGTAAGTAGCTTCGTTAGGTGCTACAGACTCCCGCTAAGCCAGAAGGCCAAATTTTACAAAATTTTCTACCCGTGATTTGCATTTGTTCAATTTTAGCATCATCTGACATCGTCAGATCACTTGTAGAATCGCTTGCATCGTCCGTCCGTCCGTGCGTCGTCCGTTCCGTGGCGTCCTTCAGCGTCAACAGTTTTGGCACAAATCTTAAACCGCGTCGACAGTACGGTCACGATACTTCGGTCGACATCGGGGGATCTCAAACGAGTTGGGAGTCGATCCTGGGTCAAAGGTTCCAAAGGTCAAGAAGGTGTAAAAGAAGGGGGAACATTCCCTCCTTAACTTTCAGGTATGACGGAAGAAATGCATAATGCGCACAAAAATCTAAACGGCTCGACCGGATGTCGCGCACCGGCCTAGCTCGCGTGATAGTCGGCTTGTGTATCCTACATCATGGTAGGACAAAGCCATCCAGCGTGGGTGTGGGGCCGATAAGTTGGAGTCAACCTTTGTTACAAAGGTCATGGCCTTCCCTAAGGTGCCCGATTTTAGCATGCAGTTTGTGTCCTGGAGATTCTCGGGAGTGTTCAGTGACCTCCTGTACGCTCGTATCGATAGTCTTACCCAGGAACTTCGTCTGTGGTTCCGGCGCGGTGACCCTAGCCATTTGTTACTATTGGGCCTTTTCTTGAAGGGGACCCTTTCGCCCACCTTCTGAAGGCACTGTCCCGCTATGGCTGGGACTTGACAGGGTGCGCAAGATGCCTCCGTGTAGACCTCGTCGACTCTCCATCCCTTTTCTGTTGTACCTCCTCCAAGAGGAGGGTTAGTAATCTTATCGTACCGTGTGTGTCCCCTCGTCAACAACATGCGACCTGAACTGCTTTCTGCTATTATTTAGATGCCCATATCGTGTCAATGCTGTTCTACCTACCCTCGGATCGTTTGCACAGTTTACTGTGCAAAGCAAATGTTTGTCTTGAATCAAGGTTTACGCCCTTATAATCATATGAATTTTCTAAAGCAGTGTGTCTATAGCACCCTGCATTAGCCTGCAGCCTGACAATCAGTGAATCTCACAAGGCACAAAACACGTCTTCTGTCGTCAGGCAGCCCATGCTGGGCACGCTCTCTCGTATGCGATGAACTTGCTTGCTCTGCCAGACGTCTCGTGCGAATGCATCGGTGTTCACTCACAGGCTGAAGCAACTGCGCTGAAAACTTACATGGGATCCCTTAAGCTGTTTATGCTGCGTTGTACTGCTCAATCTCGATTCCTGTAGGAAGCGATGCCACCGATCTTCTCCCTTATTGATGACAGCCTCTCTGCACGTGCGGTCCTTCGCCCCTTTCGCGCCCCCTAGCTCGTGGCATTCCCCACTATAGGCCCCTAGTTGTAGAGACTGCGCAAGTTGGTGTGAGCTTCTCATCTCGGGTTTTTAGATCTGCTTTTGAACACGCTGCCATTAAGAGTATATCCCTGACGCGTATGTGTTAGTCCGCTGTCTTGTCTCGCATCATAAGTTCAGGGTGAACATATTACTATTTTTCTCTACTTTTTGCATCTTGATCTTAACATATATCATGAGTAGCTATGGCGCGTGGCGTCCACTGCGCCCCATCAGTCTACGAGTGTGGCGACACTCCATGCCGAAGCTGTATCCTCGGCCGCCCTGCCGCCAACCGAAACTACGTTTTAGTAGGACGAGGCGTATACTTACGTTTATGATTGTTCTACTGACTGCGCTTTACACTCGAGCCGGGAATAACCGGCAAGAAAGCTTATCTCCAGCCCCGGGTGGTTTAGCTAAAAGTGACATCTCACTCGCAGTAACCGTGCCGCGGTCTCTCCAAATTGTTGTCCCTTTCTCTCAATGAGGATCCTTAAGAGAGAGAGAGAAAAGTAAGATAAAGAGAGAGAGAGAATAGTAAATTGAGACGGGGACAGAAAAACGGTGATACGGTGTGTATGTCTGTCGGAGGCCTTGTGGTGCCCGCCTTTCCTTGCATATACCGGTACAAACTCTGCAGGTCCGTGTGTTTGCTGGCCTTCTGGCTCCGACTGCTCCCGGAGTTCGTTTCTGCCCCTGGCTGCCACAGCGCCGATGCTGGAGGTCGAGCGACTTTCGCCCCTCCGGCCCCTTCCACCCTCGCTACTTCATTCGGGCTGATGACTTCTCTCATGATTAGCGTTTTTATTCCCAGCTTTGGGGAACCGGTCGCGAACATGCTTGAGGTTAGACGGGGGAACTGACGACGGCACACGCCATGCAGCTGATTTAGTGGGACAGGTCCCCCACGGAGGTTCTTCAGACAGCAGTCGTGAGGTTGGTGCGCACGCAGACCATGCGCAACGGTGGCCCGCCAAAGCGCGTAGCTCGTGGATACACGTAGAGACTCCCCTGACCTCCACCTTATTCCACCTACGTTCGGTACCATTTCTAGCATATCATCCAGATGAGTAATTCCATGGACTATAGCTGCCCTCTTCGCCCATTATTGTCTCTACACCCTCCGTGTGTATCACATCAGATAAACTAGGATACGCTGCTGACAATCATGACGACAGCCATATCTATCTATCAGTAGAACACCTGGCTATGGCCTCCACACGGGTCTCATCGGCATACCCAGTGTAATGAACATCGCCAACTCTCAGGTGTCCCAAACTCCCCGTCTTGCCGGCATTGCGCCGGGCCGGGCGCTGCTGCCACTAGATATCGTCCCGCCTCTGTGCCCCCCACCCTCCCTGTCCCCGCTGTCCCTCTCTTCTACGTGTCCGCTTTTCGATTCCCTTTCAATCCCGACTCTTCGCTATCCGTCCCTCTCACACCCTCCTCCTGCTCGCATATAGCTTCGGTCACTGACGTATCTCCTTTGCGCTGCGTATCATACTCTAAACTGATGTTACTCTCTGTCCGGTTGCGCCCTGCCTTCCATGTTCGTAATAGTGGCCACTGCTCCTCAGCGTTGGCAGCTCCGAATCACCTTCCGTGCCACTCATGACTAGTTCCTCTATTAGCCTAGCGCTGACGTTTATAGCTAGATCCTCGCCGTCTCCGGTGCATGAGACGTCGATCCAGAGTCCCGTTGCTCTGGGCGGACTACCTTGTGTCTATTGTCCTCACTCCATAATATAATTAAATGGTTGTGCCGTGCCATCATACTAAGGCTCCATGCGGGGTTCTTCTTCCAAAAACACTAGCAGTTAATCACCCTGGGGGGTGATCGAAAGCTCCTCAGTTCTTAGCTTGTGTTTTCTTGATAGCGCCCCAGTTTCTACACGTCTTCTGTTTTTTGGAATACCCCGATGATTGCCACTTAACTATTTGACGGTGGTTTGTGTAGAGGCCCATAGTGTGGTTACATGTTGTGTGGCTGACACCCACTTTATTAATCATTAACTTGTGTTTTGTGCGGACCATTTGCCTTGCTGACCCTTGTGTTGCGTGAAACCGCGCAGTGTGAGAGCCGTGTTGCTGCTACAGGTCCGCTAGTTTAACCTGTGTTTGCTGTAATGTCTACGGATTAACTTATGTCCCTGGTGTTAAATTTTATCGAACGATTGATCCTCAGTTTTCTTTATAATTTTATTTATTACTGTATTATTATTTATTATTCATTCAGTTCAGTAATTATTTATATTATTTCTTATTTTATTGATCTTATTTGTTAGTATTATTTAGGCCCTCAGTGCATAGCCTTAAATCGTTTGAAGGATGAGCTCTTCTAACAACTCTAGCATGTTTACAGGCCGAGAATCAGTAGCTATGACGCGTCTTTGAACTGAGTCACGTATGCAATCGGTTAGACTTATTCCTCATATTTTTTCCTTTGTAAAAACAACGATTTTTAAATTTTATTTAATTTTATTTAGTGTCATTAGTTTCCGGTCCCAGGAGTTACCTTCTAATATCTTTTCCCTTATCTATACCCTCTATATTGACTGAGAGCGTGCCTGATATCATAAGCTATTTATGGAGAATGTTCACTTACCATTATTTCATTTTATTTAAATTCCTTTATAGTTTCAATCTATCTTTAATTTAATTATAGAAGGATATTAGTTTATATCTTAGGCGTGATCAGTCATGCCCGCGGATGTTATGTAGTCGCTCTTGCGGCGGCCCGCATCCGGTAGCTTAATCTACGCTTCCGCCAATGCATACCAGGTGCCTTTCCGCTGTCGAGACCACGCTCGGTTATAACCCTAGACTGCAGCTGTACGCTGGCTAGTGTTCCTAGGTTTCCACCCGTGATGAAATACTTATTTCAAGGTGTCAATTCACGCTCCTGAGTCCTTTAATCACAAAATTTCATTCACACTCATTCGTGATTGCCGTCCGAATTACCCCCTGTTTTCTCCCTTTGACTAAATTGTCGCGTACATTTTCTTCACCTCATTTTTCATTCACCTACGGCTTCGGTTCCCCCTCTAAATAAAGTGTTCCATTCACCTTGGTCTTGTCCCTGAACCGTTCTCGTGACCAGTTTTTTAAGATGGCAGTGAGTTAGTCTCTTAGCCATGAAATAGTGCTGATGTATGCATAAAAATAAAGTTTATCTTCCGAGATTAGAGTCCATAGTGAAGTCTCTAATTAGCATTTCCATGAGCGGCATCGATAAACTCCTCACTTAGTGTTATGAGTCATAATCTTGCTATCACCACTTTATCTGTTTTTATGTGAACTCATAGATGAAATGATCGCGATGAAAGTTAATTCATCTAGAAATAGGTATCATCTGTTCGCTTCTCCCGGGCCGGTAACGTAGTCCTGTAGGCCGTGCGGTCTGTCCGTTGCTCGTTTCCGCTAGCTACCAACTACAGCCGTCAAGACGAAGGCAGTGAACTCTCTGATCCAACGGTAATTCCTCGATTGCGCCAACCTCAGAGCCTCATGCCGCACGTCGTCAAGATGGCGTCGCTGCTCGCGTCTGACTAGGCGGCGGCGCCTAGTCGCCCCTATCGCGTCTCCCCCGTCATTACCTCGAGGATGCTGGCGCTCCTTGTCGGCGGTATCGCTGCCTCTGGCCACGCTGTCCGCGCGCGGTCGGCGGCGTCGCTGACCGTGCGACGACCTCGAGTGTGTCCTCCGGCGCACTGGCTAGCGCTTTGCCTTGACGGAGCCCGTGCTAATCTGCGAGTGGGGAGCCCATGCAGATGCTCGACGCCCGGCCGTGTCTGGGGCACGTCGTGGGCTCCGTAGGCGGAAGTCTACCGTCGTCGCCTCGATCGGACGCTTCGAGCCGCGCGGTTCAGCCGGCGATGCTCCGCGTCGTCACGTCCGACGACGCAAAACCACCTACGGACGACTGACCGAGCGCGGGTGGCAGCGCGGGACGGCTGTCGTCGCGGCGTCGCGACGACGCGGCGTGCCGGAGCTGATTGCGGGATGCGGCGCGGCGGGGGGGACGCGTTACGGCCTGGCGGCTCCTGGCGCGCGGTCGAAACCGCCCCCGCCCGGCCCCTGCGAGGCAGTTTCGGCCGTCACGTTCCCGACCGCCGGCTGCGCGCGGAAACCGCTGCCACCGCGCCGCCGCGCAAGTTCGCCGTCACGTCGCCGACGCCGCCGCGGCTTTTCCCACGGCTGATCGCGACGCGGAGCTCGCGGTCGACGGTTGCGGCGCCCCCTGGCAGAGGCGCGGTCGACGACGGCGGCACGGAGGACTTTCTCGACTCGCTCGCGACGCGACTCGCCGCCGACAACAATGGCGGCGACGTCAACCCGAACATCGCGGCGCTGGCGGCGGCCTGCGGAGAGGCGATCCTCAATCCGGACTATCTACTCGGCAGCGGCGACGGCGCGGCGCCGTTCACCGACGCCGCCGCGCCCGACCTGCTCGACTTTCTCAGCAACAGCAAGGGCGCGGCGAACGGCGGCCATTTTGTCGGGCTGTCCGTCGATTCGATGCTGGAGGCGGAGAGCCCACCGCAGAGCACTGGGACGAGTCGGCCCGCCAGCGAGCTGTCCAGCCATTCCTCCTGCAACGGTGGCGGCGGATCCACGCGTACGCCCCAGGTACGCTGGTGAGAGGGGGAGGGAGGAGGAGGGAGGAGGGGGGAGGGGGAGGGGTGCAGTGCACTGGGATGAGTCGCCCTGCCAGCGAGCTGTCCAGTGGAGGGGAGGGAGGGAGGCGGAGGGGTGGTGTGCGACTGCAGTGGTGTGGTGAGGGGGTGGTGAAGACAATAGAGTGAGCAGTGCGTGGTTTGGGTAGTTGGTGATGAGACGAATGGGTGAATGATGTAGTGATGTTATAACGTAGGAAGAGAAGCAGTGGTGTTAAAAGGGTGGTTTGAGATTGTGAGGTGCGAAATTAAAGGGTTGAAATTTCGTCGTGGGGGGCGGTTGCAGGAATCGGGCTGGGTACATGGATAAGGTGGGAAATGAAGGAGTGGTGATAAAAGGGTGGCCTTAGATGGTGAGGTGCGGAATTATTAAGCGTTGGATTCAATGGATTGCGAAGTTTTGTGATGGACGGTTGCAGCAATCCCGGTCTATGTGGATAACGCGGGAAAGCGGAGCACCACCGATAACTCTGTTTTCCCCACGTGTTTCTCTTCTCGTCCACCAGGTGGTGCTGCGCAGCCACAAGATGTGGGGCATGAAGGAGCTGCTGACGGCGCCGGGCAAGCTGAACGCTAGCGCCATCTCTCTGCAGCTGACGGCACAATCGCAGGTCGACGTTCCGCGCAAGGCGAAGTCGAGCAAGGAGTTTGACTACAGCATGCTGGGAAGCTCGCGCAAGCGCGCCAAGCGCGACTGAGCGCCTCGTCTGGGTGAGCGGGGCAGCTGGGCTTATGTGTGAGTGTGTGTGTGTGAGAGAGAACCTGAGAGGGAGTGTGTATGTGTGTGAGAGAGAGAGGGGAATGTGTGTGTGTGTGTGTGTGTGAGAGAGAGAGAGAGAGAGCGAGAGAGGTGTTTGTGTTTGTGTTGTGTGTGTGTGTGTGTGTGTGTGTGTGTGTGAGAGAGA
>NW_014577217.1:25733-27422 GCF_000485595.1 Priapulus caudatus | reverse complement strand
CGTTGGGCCAACGTTGGCAATATGACGTTGGGCCAACGTTGGCAAAATAACGTTGGGCCAACGTTGGCATGGGCTAAACACAGCCGTTGGGCCAACGTTGGCCCAACGTCAGCATGTTATCTGGGTATGTACCCGAGGCATGATATGAAGAGAGTGACTCTCTGTCTCTCGAGTGTGATGTTAAGGCACTGATTGTGCAAGTGTGCATGGATAGCGCACAGGGCAAACTGTTACTACACTCGCTCCACAAGACGGGGGTCAGTGAAAACTGAAGTATGTCCTTCATCACCTTATCACCTTAGGTGTGCTAACTCGATGCTAGGTGGATGTGGGTGGGGTTGGGATAGTTGTGGCAGCTAGCACGTGTGACTGGCACAGTTGCTGGCGTGCTAGCATTGTGTGTGTGTTTGTGTGAATATGAGCTTGTTATGTATCATAGACGTTCGAGTGACAGATCATATTGTTGCTGCTGCTGGGTTTACCTGTTCGTTCGCCTTATATTATAAATAGCTACCTCGCATCAACAACTGTTAGCGCGGGAAATCTTCGCTTGGCATGTATATTTTATTACAGCTTGCAAACCTCTCGTTTGATGTCTCGTATGTGGGGGCTGTGGAGCACACAACCCGTATAAACATATATATGCACATTACTAACTGTGCGATGCACAATATTGTTGTAAAAACATAAAAGTATGCAAAGTATGCGTGTATTTCAAGATCACGCCGTCCCCTGGACGATAATGCGCGAAATCTCGGTGTATAGTAGAATGTATTAGAATGCGCTCCTTATATATATATTAGTATATACGCTAAGATTGCATTGTACGTACTCTGATGATGCCTGGTTTGTCGTGATGTGTTGCGTGATCGCTTCGTGACTGGCTTGTAAAACAGTTGAACGATGAGAAGCTCCATAGTGTATACCTCTGGTCAGGTCTGTGAGACACGGGGATCGAGATCTATAGTATGACACGATCCATCTGGCCAGTTTGATTTGCAGTTAGCTAGCAAAAGGAAGGAGTTAAGGAGGAAAGTTAAGTTAGTACTTAATTAAAGTTAGGAACGAGAGCAGATCTCTGACGACGTGTTCTATTCACTCTATTCTGCAGGCGGTTATATATTCTGCTGCTGGTTCCGCGCGATAGCTGGAAGTGGCGGTAGATCAAAGTTTGACACAGCCCCCCATTATTCCCAGCATAGAGCAAATCAAACTGGATAAACTTTCATGTGGGAGGCTCTCATGTTCAGCTTCGTACAGCATGCTAGCACACGTGTACGAAGGTCTGCGCTGTGTATCACATAGCTCTGTTTGTAACCTAGTATTGGTGCAGAGTATATATTATATATACATATATATATATCTCGGCACGTATTTTTACTAACGTATTTTAATGAGATATATGCGCCGCGTGTTTTTAGAATGGAGGGTTTTTTTGAAATGTCGATACGTCGACGGCGGTGCGCTGGTAGCCGACAGCTCTCCAGCGGCCATGTTGCGCGGGAAAAATATCAATCGTCTGCTTCGATGCTACACGCGAGAAGAGAGAGAGAGAGAGGCGAGGGAGAGAGAGAGAGAGAGGGGGAGAAAGAGAGACGAGAAGAGAGAAAGAGAGAGGAGGAAGAAACAGAGGGAGAGCGAGAGAGAGAGAGAGAGAGAGAGAGAGAGAGAGAGAGAGAGAGAGAGAGA
>NW_014577217.1:8898-25353 GCF_000485595.1 Priapulus caudatus | reverse complement strand
GGGGGGGTATATTAGGATATATTTAAGGAAGCTACGTTTTTATAGAAATATCAACGTTACTACACGCGGCTGCTACCATCTCCTGCGTCTCTACGCCACGAATCTCAAAATCTCGCGCAGCACATTTAATCCGCAGACTACGTCCGGACGAAGTCGGATCGACTGCGAAACCGAATCGAAATCGATTTGCGGATAATGAGCGTATGCACACCGCCAGCGGCGGCGGCGGCGTCTCCATATCACGTGACGTCCGATATATCTGCTGCGTGTGCGTTGTGATATGTGTGTAGTCTCGGCTTCGGCGAAATTCTCTCTGTCTCTCGCGCTCTCTCTCTCTCTCTCTCTCTCTCTCTCTCTTTCTTTCTCGGGCGCCTCGCTCACCCGCCATCTCTGTGTCTTCTCCCTCTCTTTCCGTGTGCACTTTTTCTCTCTCCACCTCCTCTTCTCATCGTCCCTTCTCTTTCTCCTCTCTGGCTCTATACTCGCTCTCCTCTCTCTCTCAATCCTCGTGCCTTTCATTCTGTCTCCCGGGTCTTCTCGGGCCTCTCTCTCCTCCCCCTTCATTCGCTCGCCTCGCTCTCTCCTCTGTTCTCTCTCTCTCTCTCTCCCTCTGTTTCTCTCTCTCTCTCTCCTCGCTCTCCCCTAAAATATACTCCCTCGTATAAAAACGTAGCTTCTCTCGACGTAGTGCCTAGTCTGACACCTATCGGCTACAATGCATGTGAATATCCATTGGAAGGGTTGGTTTATCGGCAGTCTATCGTTCCACGTAATTTCTTCCTTCCCTTTCTTCGGTGCCTTTTCACTTGTCCGCCGAGCTTAAAGCTGATTTCTGCCTGCTTTCTCACTCTGTATATAATATTCCTGGATATGTGTATATTGGTGAACAATATACTTTCAAACTTGTCTGACGTCCAAATATGTAAATAGCATGCATGGGTTCTATTTATTTATTTATTTATTCGCTTTTAGAGCAGTATGAGTGTGTCGTGGCATGCTATGGATTCAACTAATTGTCTAATTGAGGAAGCGACTGCCATCTATCGAATGAAAGGAAAAATGAGCGGATTTGTCGCGAGGTTTGGCGGAGTGCTCTAGCTAGGCTGGTTGTCTAATGCTGTCTGTGTCTCACGTGTTTTCGCACTGATCTCTTATCGGCCATTAGTATTATCATAATTAACGATATATATATATATATATATGTATATATATATATATATAAATTATATATAATAATTGAACACGCACCGAAACTTTATTCATTCCAATATAACCTGGAGACGCTGATATATGCATTGCTTGTCTCCCGATTATTATACATTTATTGATTATTATTATTATTATTGTTATTATTGTTGTTGTTGTTGTTGTTGTTGCATCGCTCGTTATTCGTTCGTTTTTCGCTCGCGTCGATCGTTCACGGCGTCGTTGTCAAATGTCGTGACTCTTGACATGGTGACACCTTGTTTGTCAACCGTTCGAAACTGCTTGACAGTGTCGTAGCGAACCAGTTGACATCGGAGGTGCCTGACTCTATGGCTGTGCTAATTTTTTCTCACTTAGACTTATAACTCCGCCGTAACATTGTGGCATTCTTGCAACACTCCCACTCAAACTCATTCGCGGGTTCTTTGCTACTGGCCCTTTCCAGCCGACTCTCAACTCGCTCAGGAATTCCGCCCCAATGTGCAGTGGTTACTCGGTTTATCCGGTCCTGGGTAATCGGGCGCATCGCTTAAACGACACACACGTGTCAACGCGCAGTCGGGTAATTTTCATGGTACCCGTCCCGATTATCCGTGTCCCGTCCCTATAAAGCGGGGACTTAACGTATTGCCTACTCGCCACATAAAACAGGCACCGATGACGTTTCTGGATTTGTTTCGCCTTGTAGTTCTCTTGCCATGATACGAGTCTAATCGACAGAGCTGTGTATGCATACAGTATTGTGTAGCTTGTATGCATACAGTCTTGTGTAGCTTGTATGCATACAGTCTTGTGTAGCTTGTATGCATACAGTCTTGTGTAGCTGTATGCATACAGTCTTGTGTAGCTTGTATGCATACAGTCTTGTGTAGCTGTATGCATACGTATATATACAGTCTTGTGTAGCTGTATGCATACGTATATATACAGTCTTGTGTAGCTGTGTGCATACGTATATATACAGTCTTGTGTAGCATGTTCATGCCCGTGCCGCCAATAGAACCCCTCCCACCTCCGCCACACACACGACGCTGTGAAGAATCAATCCTCTCCGTGGATACCGCCCCCTTCCCCCTCCCCCACCCCCGGGGACGCGTTTGAAGTCGCCCGATGGTTGAAACGTTATATCCGTAATTGATTGAATGTCGATAGCTGATCGATGGCGCAAACGCGAGACGGTAGAAGAGTTCTGTTGTTGAATATCGGTGATATGGCTGTGTTTTGCGGCGCGCGCGACAGGGGGCGCGGTTATCAGGCAGGCGCTGGTGGGTTATTCGCTGTTTAACAAGAAATTCCGAGGTGATGTTGATGATAAAATAACGTGCGATTCGCGTTTTTCGCGCAACGTAAAGACACGTTAGTGTAAGCGAGAATATCTATATATATTAGGGTATACATTGGGGTTGTGGTTTGGCGTTATTGGCATGGTTAGGGTTTGGGTTTTATGATAAAGGTTTTGGTTGAGGTTAGAGGTTTACCCAAGCAGCCAGTTCACCTTAAATTGAGTTATTAAACAACGCCTATACGTATTGTATTACTTGAGCCGAGTAAAATCTCGCGCCAAATCTCGAGCGAGCGAGGTGGCAAGCACTAGTTTTGCTTTTGCGCGCGAAACTTGCATCACGCCATTAATTCTCGCGAGGTCTGTCCGGCGCAGGCTTCCCATGTGACGTAAAGCTGGGTTTACACTACCGACTTTGTCTTGGCGAATTGGCGAATTGGACCAACTTGCCAACTATACAACCGACAATCGGCAATGTAAATGCAAAAGTTGCGCGGCCAACCGATCGATAGCAACTAGTTGGGAGATTAGAACATGTTCTATTTTCGCTAACTCGGAGTTGCCGAGTTGCAAAATATGTCCAACTCGCCAATTCGCCAACACAAAGTAGTTAATGTAAACCCAGCTTAAGGTAGATAACAAATAGAGCGAAAGATCCGAAAAATCCGATTTTAAGCCCGGGGCACACATGAGTAATTTTACTCAGTAAAATGATGCATGCGTCAAAATACTCACGTGTGCGCCGGATTTTTCTGACGCATGCATCAAGAAACTCAATATCAAACATGTTTGATAATTTTTGACTCACGCATCAAAGTACTCAACGTGTGTGCGCTAGCTGCGTAAATTTACTCAACACTGGTACTCACAGCGCATGCGTTTAAATCATTTTAAAGATGGCTGCACCCAATATAGTCTCGGATGTTTTATCAGAAGACAAATTGGTGGATATTTGGCCCGATTATGAATGCTTATACGTCGTTAGTATCCCAGATTTTAAAGATAGGGAGAAAAGGGAGCAAGCATTTCAAGATCTCGCGGCTAGAGTTGAAATAATAAAATTAAAATTTCTTCAACTTTGGAGGCCGACGAACAACATATCGGTATCCGCCATTTTGTACAGTCACGTGATCTACATTACCACTTACACCTTAAGTAATTTTACTCACGTGTGCTGAAAATATTTCACGTGAGTATTTTGACGCATGCATAATTTGACTGAGTAAAATTACTCGCGTGTGCGCCGGGCTTTAGATAGCAAGTTTAGAATACAGGTATATTTTATTGCGTTCATCGAAGCGCTGTAGCTGCGATTTAGCTACACTTCGCTGCCAAACTCCTACTCCCCTTCTCTATAACCACCCTCGGACGAGACAGCCGGTGGCGGAGGGGCGCGTCGGTCTGTAAAAGGAGCAATTGCGGCAGTAAGCTCTACTGATGAAACCCTGCGGGCCTGCAGCTGTTAGTAACGCAGTCCGCGTGGTTTCGATCGGGGTCCGAACGGGTTAATTTGCAAGCAGTAGACATCATACATATCGTGTGTAGAATGTGAGCGCGGTTATCCCTCTCGCCTCGTATATTGGTTTGGGAGCCAGCGTTCGCCTGTCACCCCCCCCCCCTCCTCCCCACCCCCACCCCGCGCGGGCGTGATTTTCATGAGCGTAGAGTCCGTCTTTACTAAAGTGAATCTTTACTGGCGACGACCGCGAATATTTTGAGATGTTTTGTGTGTTTCCGTGAAGCTCTCGTGTTCGTTCGTTAGCGACGGCTCTAGACTGACTCCCAACGTCGCTGTAACTGGACGCGCACAAGGTCAACGACGGCTTACGGGGTCAGTCTACGCCACAGTTAACGCGTCTGGGCGCGCTAGCTGTATGCGATCACTGTGCCGTGTTATACCAGTACTGTATAGGTAGTCGATTCAAGGCGATCTTGTAGTTAGCCGGTGCACGTGGAGAGATAGATGCGTAGCAGACGATAGATCGACGTGGGTCGTGCGTGATGTAACGTAGAGTCGCAACGATGACGTCATCACGCAACGCCATGACGTCATCGTATCGCGATCACGTGTTTGTTTATTTGCGCTGCGTAGCAGGATGATTAGCTTTGCGCATTGTTGTTTCTTGGTAGGAAGTAATTGCGCGCGTGTGGGCACGCGAGGATCGTCGTAGCCCTGCGTCGTTGTACTTGTAAGTGTGCATGTTAATATGTCAGGTGTATATATGTGTGTTCGCGCGCGGGGTGGGTGGGTATTGACCTCACGTGAATGATGATGCCATGCAATAGTTTGTGATGTGACGATACGTTTCACACGTAAGCGCTACGTGTTACTTTAATGTTACGTTTACATACCTAATTTCACGTATTCCATTATATAATTAATATATGAAGGCCGAATAATGATATCTGTACTTGTTACGTGAGGAAGTCGCATGCCCGCTACGCATTGCTTAGACGGGTTCCGGGTCGTTTTTACGAAACGGCGTGGAACAAGTATAACAGCACTGTCTGCTGTATCTCATGGTGTGTCTGGGTGGATAGTTATTATTAAACGCGATCGAATTGGATCAAGGGTTGATATAATAAACCCATCCATTTTCTGAGTGGCGCAATCTGAGTGGACACCTATATAACGGTACTCGGTATACGCTAACGCTAGGTGTTAAACCCTTTGCTGCATCCTGGCTACTATTGTGTACATTTTACTCGAAATGTCGTCTTATTTTCGTACTGTATGTTAGGCGTCCGTATGTCGGAGCAGACGTATGTAAGAGCAAACGATATATATGTCATTTATCTTCATGATCGTGTATATTTATCGCAACCTTTATGGCTTTCCCACGCACCGGCGTGACGTCAGGCGGGAAGCGCTACTGCATAGAAAGCAGAGAGTAGCTTTTGAATGCTCGCGCGTCCGGTGGTGGCTCTGTGACATCGTGATATCCCCCCACACGTGTAAAGCTAAAGAAGTATATATATATATATATATATATATATAATATATATATATATATATGAATATAAATAAGAGCCTGTTATCATGTATAGTTATATAAATATGTTAAGCATATATTGTAAATGGAAGAGTATATTCTGAAAGAGGTATGAATTATTACTTGTATTTTGATTATAGCGTTATCATGATAATAATCAGCAAGCTTCGTTAGTTAGTTAATTAGTTCGTTAGTTATAACGCGGGCTTGTTGTTATATTACGTTCATAGATAGCGCTGTCACGAGCTAGCGAACGCGTTTCTGAGCTTGCGCGTTATTCGTGGGCGATAGTTACTTATATAAACGTAGTTTTAAAGCCCACTCATTGTATTTACAGACACGCTATAGTGTGGCTACAGTGAAAGAGTTATGAGTAAGGGGAACAATAAATATCGTTCACGCTGGCGTATGTGCGGATATGCGGTCATATATAGTATAGACAATGTCATCGCTGCGTAAACGTACGTGTAAATTTCTTGAGGGGAGTTTTACCCCAGATTTATTAGGCAGGTGCATATATGTATCTGTATAGGTATATGTATATATGATATACCTTTATAATATGCTCACCTGCTGGTCACTGTGCATGTAAGCACGTTTTGCCGATGTCGATTTGCCTTTTCCTTTTAACTCTGAAAAAGCCGTGTAAATATGAGCGTGACACGCGGTGGCGCCAGTGTCGCCATATATAACATAGTCTCGACAATTCGTTCTCCACTAGTGTATGTATGTATGAGCACGAATGTATGTATTGCTTGCTGTTCATCTTCCACACGTGCCCATATTTGGGGGTTCAGTGATGGGAAGGCAGGAGTGTCGTGGTTGCTACGGCATTGCTACAGCAATCCGTATTTAAAGGGTGTGGATACCTGAGGGAAACTGGCGTTTTTCGGTCCGCATTCGTTGGTAAACAGGTGAGAAAGTGAGAGATGAGTTTGGCTGTACTCAGCGTTGCCAACAGTATGCCAGCAGTATGCCAACAGCGTTGAGTAGGTGGGAGCAGCAGCTATTGCGCTCCCGATAGCAGATTGACTGATAAAACAACATAACGACGTAGTTCATTGCAAAATGACTTTATTGAAAGTGCTTCTTTATAAAAAAAGTTATCCATATATAATTCCACGGCTACTGATATCTCATCTCGTATATAAACTACTGCCACCTAGTAGCAGACACCAGTACTACGATGAGTGTAATTATATTGCACTAGCAGTGAAGGCGATTCTACGTGTAGGTGTTCTAGAACATGACTGTATTTCACCAGGGAACCAACCTATCGTGTTCAATCTTCAACGGAAGAAAATTTGAAATAATTCGAGGATTTCATTCGGTTGCACGTATGTTGATGTCAAATATCCATTTCCCTACACCGATGGGAAAAAAATCACAGAGCTAAATAAAAACAAATCTGGTAAAAACATGAGAAAAGTATTTGTTCAGCATTTTGTATATTATCGTTAAGACCAAAGTTGTGATAATTCTACAGATCGGCACACCTTATGAAAGAGATATTGCATTCATTAGAAGTGCCAATTTTACAATAAGCCAGTTCGTAGTTAGCCAAGGGGTTGTGGGACGTCACAGGTCACCGGGTCATTTGTGACAAAGAGTGCGGCGTGCGCTCTCGGTTCAGTACATATATGTACATGTATTCTGTGTACGTTTACATGCACGTGTACGTGCACACGCACGCATGCACGTGTACGTGTACACGCACGTACGCGCCGCACGTGTACGTGTACACGCACGCACGCTCGCACGCACGAACGAACGTGTACGTGCACACGCGAAGACTGTAGCATTACAACGACACAGATGCATGCGTAGGTGTACCGTGCGGTCGAAATACGAACTATTTTGTCACAAATGACCTGACCCGGACGAATTCGTGGCAAAGTTCGCGCATGCGCAGACTGTAACTACGAACTGGCTTTTTGCGCGTACACACAAAAAACCGACATGACAGTTTTGTTTTCTTGCATGCCAAAAACATGTTCACTTGATAAATAACATTTTATTTTCATTTCATTTTCCAATTAACTAGAATTTGTTTACAGAAAATCTCAAAGCTGTGTATAATATGTGCATATATACAAGCACTTACCGGCATGTACACACGCATCCAATGACTATATCAAATTGTATTTAGCAAGAATATCGACAGAAATTATACAATCACTTGCAATACACACCCAGCCGATAAAAATAACTTATATTTACAAGTGCCCTTCCGCCTTTGGTATGCTTCCTCGTGTTTCACGTATATATAAATTCTACAAATGCAAGCATGTGTGTTGCACCCGCGACCCCCTCCCCCACCTCTTATCTCGCGCCATCTCGCGAGAATCTCGAACAGCGTAATACTAGTATTTGCACATGTGTTCTCGAAAAAAAAATTCCGCGTAAAACGAAAACACTTCACGCGCACACAACACTCACAGCAAATCGACAGCATGTCGACATCTTTACAAGCGATGTCGTTCGTATGCCACGTCGCAAACTTGCGACAAGTTGCTTAATATAAGTCCAGTGATGTAGTAGGCCTATCTATAGTTGACTCTAGTAGAATTCCAGTGGAATTCCAGTAGAGTTGACTCCCTAACGTCCCCAATACCTGAAGCGGCTCTTTACCCCTCTTCCAGTGACAAAGCTGATCACAATATAATACTTAGAAGGGGTTCTACCGTCTACGTCATGTCAGAAGTCACTCCACCCCTCCCCAGACCTAAAACTGGGCACAGTCTGCGCTCGCCCAGTGATTGCATTGCCCCCGCCCCCTTTCTGGTGCTAGACCTGACCGCTTTTACCGTGCCCCTGCAAAGCTATGGATGCACAGTTTCAGGTCGTATCATGCCTGGCAACGAATTTTTTTTCCTACACGTTATCCATTGGGCACCGGTAGTAAAACTAGGCATGAGAATACTACCAACGGATAAAGCGATAAATAAATATATATGTATATATAATGTATATATATATACATTATATATATTATATATACATACATACATATATACATACATACACGCACGCGCGCACACACACACGCGCGCGCTCACATATAGTTACATATGCATTCGCAAAAATACGAATAAACACTTAGCATTACTGGAAATCACAATGTCTACAACTCTCTCAGTAGCAGCACATATATGATGTGCTAACGTCTACAGTCTACAGTGTGCGTGAGTGCCATATATTCCTTGAGCCTCATATCACATTTACATATAGGCTTCATATTCAATTCGCAGCAATAACCCAATAAGTACGGTTGCGCGTATGCATATATATATATATCTATGCAATGCACCTGCGCGCGTGTGCGTAATACATGTGTGCGTGCATGCGTTTGTGTGTTTTTGTTTGTTTGTTTGTTTGTTTGTTTGTTTGTTGTGTTGTCACCTGTGTGGTGGTGCAATTCCTCGGTGCCGTGTAGTGTTTAGTGTGTGGTCGTGTGTGTGTGTGCATGTGATGGTGTGTGGTTTGTTTGTTGTTTGTTTGTTTGTTTGTTCTGTGTCTGTGTGATACGCCAACCGCCCGTCCCGCGCACCTAGTGCGTGACACCAGCGCCGCGCCTGCGTGTTTCGTTGCGGTGCGTGTGGATGTGGTGTGTGCAGATGTGCATGCGTTGTGTGTTTTGTTCGTTTGTTTGGCTCGATTGTGTGGCGAGACGTGCGTGCTGTCTTGTGCGTGGCGTGGTGCGTGCGTGGCGTGCGTGGTGTGTGTGTGTGCATGCCGTGTGTGGTATTGTTGTTTGTGTGTGCAGTGCGTGCGTGCGTGCGTGGCGTGTTTTGTCGCGTGGCGTGGTTGCGTCGTGTGTGTGTGCATAGACGTGTGTGGTTTTGTTTGTTTGTTTGTGTATGTGCGGCGTGCGTGTGTGTGTTGGATGCTGTGCTGTGGTTTGTTTGTTTGTTTGTTGTGTGGGCCGAGCGTGCGCTGTGTGCAGTTCACACGTGGCTAGTGTCAAGTACCGGTCGGCAGAGGATGTATCATGATCCTATGCCCAGACATCAGCATAACGAGGCAAGGAGATGAGGATTCACCGGAACCGCCGACATTCACACGCTACGGCTTTAGCGATTAAATATACACGTCTGCGCACGAGGTACCAACCATGCCGGGCACAGGCGCCAGGTCTTTTTCACTGTCGCTACATAATACATGCTACCGCTGTTCCACGATATTGCACACGCATGTACGTGGATCATGCAGGCCATCTTGCGCTGTCGCTAAGTCGTTGCTCACGGAGGGGCCGGTGTGAGCGATGTGCTGTGATGCATGATTTCCTTGGCCGCCATCTGACATCCCAGTAGGACTAGTTGTTTTGTCGAGATGAGCCGATTACACTTGCATCTTTTCGTCAGAGGAAGTAGACCTACTATTTATCAGTAGTAGCGATACCGTAGCTTTCCTTGCAAGGGCGCGCTGCAGAGCCGGCCAACAGGTAATGAACGGCGGAAGAAAGTGATCGCCGATCCAAGTTGACCCCCCTGAGACAATCATGCGCCATCGCTTCCGTGGCTGTGCGCTGACGCGTGACTCAATTCTGCGAGCGGGACGACGAAACATGGCGTCGGGGCATACCCAAGGATTTTGCTCTCGCTCGTGAGCGCGTGCGTGCCATCCTGGCGGACGGGACGACGAAACTGCCGTCACGTGTCTGGCTCTGCTTGCGCTGAGGTTGCGCCAGCTGGCGCCGATTGCTCACGTGAAGTATGTGGTCCCGTGGGTGGGATCGCCAGCGCCTCCTGGTAGGCCTTTTCGGCCTGTCGGCTCGTTGGACCGTTAATGTGCAAGATGGCGCCGGAGGATCTCATGTGTGCGCTCGCGCCTGTGGTGGAGAGATGACAGTTAGTGGCTGTGTGGTGGTAGATGTGAAGAGGAGGGATACGAGGGGAGTGGGGTCGTGGGAATGAGTAACGTACTCGTGAGGAAGAGACTAGGCGAGAGGTTATAGATGAGACTACGAGAGACGCGACGGAGCAGCGAAGAGAGACGAAGGAGAGAGACGCTGAGACGGAGGAGAGGCTGACCGATATTGTGGGGTGATGGTGAGAAGAGCTGTCCTGTGGCGGGAGTAGTTTGGGAGAGGGACTGAGATGGGGAAGATATGTGGCTGAGTGATGCTGTGGATTGCGTACTGGTCCGGAGGAGGCGATTAGGAGGGGGAGGGCTATCGTAGGGCAGGATTCTGCTGAGATTGAGGAGGGGAGCTAGGATAGTGCTGCTGAGTGTGAGAAGATGTGAGGGAGGGAGGATGGGCGACCGAGCGCCGCGCAAGGATATTCGAGACTGAAGTGTGAGAATGATGTGAGGGGGAAAGTTAGAGAGAAAGGGAGAATTTACAACAAAAAAACAGTGGAATCAGGTACAAAAGATAGAAATAAAATACCAGTGGCTGTCTTAGAGCCCCCCAGCGCCGCCCCCCAAGTGACACACCCATATGACGGCAGATCTCCGAGATAACAGAGGGAAGATGTGTTATAGCGGGCTCCCCGAATTGGAGATTTAAATGATTGGTGTAGTGTGGGGGAGGAGGTGATGGGAGGTGAGGGTTGTTGTGGAGAGACACTGTGTAGTAGGCAGTTGAATGAGAGTTTAGAGTTTTTGGCGATCTGATTTGCCCGCAGGACCAAGGAGACGAGGATCGTGAGACGCCCCCACCGAGACAAAAAACGCGCCCACAGCCGACACCAGACAGCACCGCGCCGACCGATCCTCACCCTTCCGACCGAGCTCGTCTTTGAAGACGCGCCAGCCGCGTGGACAGACGGAGAGGAGGGAGACCGGAGATCGAGAGAGGCCCGACCGCGGAGAGGGAGCAGGTGACCGAGGAGGGAGCGGCGGAGGCAGGCGCCTCGCCCCCCGCCGCCCCGAGAGGGAGAGAGAAGATGAGCGCGACGCAGGGGAGAGATCCGGAGTAAGGAGGAGGGAGGGGGGGGGAGAGGAGAGATGAGAGGAGAGATCCGAGAGGCGATGCGGGGGGGCGAGAGAGGGAGGCGAGGAGGAGAGAGGGTGAGATCGTGGAGAGAGAGTGTGATGTGTGTGGATGGAGAGATGAGAGAGGAGGGGGAAGAGAAGACGAGCGTAGAGGAGAGATGAGGCAGAGAGGACTAGAAGTGATGAAGGGCCTGAATGTCAGGCGGTGAATGCTCTCCATCGTCTTACGTTTTCAAAGTACAAAACGATCCATTCCTCGGCACATACACAATTACAGCAAAGCACCTGTAATGTTATCAATAACTACAACTTCCCTAGCGTTCCTATTTACGAGTTTATGCTTATTATGCACACTATCACGGCCTAAGCTGTGATACGAGAGGACGAGGCCAGCAGCAATACATACCACTTGCGACTTCCTCGCAGCTGTCACTTGCATTCCTCGTCCGGTTTTCAGTTCGGGCGGCCGAGCTAATCTCGCTTGCCTGAAAGAAGCATCGGCGATTGGGACTGTGTGTCAGAGGGTTGGAGGGCCCGCAACAGGCAGCACTGGGCGCCGTGCAAAGCGCATTTGAACTCTTACACACTCACTGGTGTCAGTGTTAATCTCGCTAAGTTACTAATGTTATGTCAGGAGTGTAGAATATATATCTGATATGATATAATAATATAATATAATATAATATATATAATAAATATATATATAATCAGAAGTAGATAATATGGAATAATTTCCCTATTTCTATTGTAACAGCGCCCCCTAGCAGAGCGATCTTGAGCGTGAGCGCGCCCCTAGCGAGAGCGATCTATGTGGAGGCAGGGCCTAGCGAGCGCAACGTTAGTGACGAGTGCCCCCTAGCAGAGCATCGTTAGGTGCAGCCGCGCCCCCGCGCCATTAGTGCAGCGCCTATCACGCGTTCTAGTCCGACACTGTCCCTCAGCAGAGCCACCTCTAGTGCCACAGCGCCCTCAGCAGACCGCACACCCTCTAGGTGGAGCCCCCTAGACAGAGCCATATAGTGAAGCCCCCTTAGCAGAGCATCGTAGTGACAGCCCCCTAGCGAGATCTCATGTGCGCCCCCGCCTAGCACAGAGCATCTAGTGAGCCCCCCTAGCAGAGGCATCTAGTGGCAGCGCGCCCTTAGCAAGCATTAAGTGCAGCGCCCACTTAGAGCATCTAACTGTCAGTGCGCCCCTGCGAGCCATTAGCAAGTGAAAAACGCCCTAGCAGAGCCATCTAGTGACAGCGCCCCCTAGCAGAGCCATCTAGTGACAGCGCCCCCTAGCAGAGCCATCTAGTGACAGCGCCCCCTACCTGAGCGTGTTGGCGGCGTTGAACATGACCTCGAACTCTGCGGGAGCGAGCGTGGCGGCGAGCACAAACATGTCGGCCGCGTCGCGAACCTGGCCCGCCTCTGCGAGGTACTGCCCGTAGTGCTGGTAGACCGACGAGTCGTCCGGTGCCAGTCTCAACGCACCACGGAACAATGCCTCCGCTTCGCGAGAACGATCCTAGCCGAGAGAGAGAGAGAGGGATGAGTAGAGGGATGAGTAGTTGGCAGGAAGGGAGGGAAGGGGAGATGAAGGGGGAGGGAGGTAAGGGAACAATGCCTCCGCCTCGCGAGAACGATCCTAGCCGAGAGAGAGAGAGAGAGAGAGAGAGAGAGAGAGAGAGAGAGAGAGAGATGAGTAGAGGGATGAGTGTTTGTAGGTATTGTTAGGCCGGGAGAGAGGAAGCGAAGGAAGTGGAGATAAAGGGGAGGGGAAGGAAGGGGGAGGGGAGGAAGGAGAGAGGAAGGGGGAGGGAGGTAAGGGAGGGAGGGAGGAAGGGAGGGAGGGAGAGAGGGAGGAAGGGAGAGAGAGAGAGAGAGAGAGGGAGGCAGTGAGGGAGGGAGGAAGGGACGGAAGGAGAGTGAAAGCTTGGAGGGGTTGGAGAATTTAACCTAAAATAATTTTCTATATAAATGTTTATTATATTTTATATTGTAATACTTTTAGTTTTAAATATTTTGTTTTCTAAATTTAATTGACATGGATAGCTCAGCTGCACCAGCTCTTTGCATTGATGACAAAACAGAATTCATTTAGAACGGACGTAGATGAGGTAACGTGTGCGTGAATTGCTACATTATGCACGTACAGTTTTGTACAATAGCTTTGCTAGAGTCAAGTGCGCAGGGATGTGATCGGGCTTCGTCTGAAGAGCTTTCCTGTACCACATCTCCGCATTATCCACTTTATCTTGTCTGAAGTATGCCTCCCCTGCGAGCAGAAGCCAGAGTAAAACACAGCGCGTGAGCTATGCGTGTGTCTGGATGTGCACAGCACCCGCTGCGGCGAATGCAGTTAATGAACTCATACGGTATATTTGTGAATCGCTGAGCGTCAACATACGTACGAGGCTCACTTGGTGCCTGGTCACCTGGTGCCCGGTCGCCTGCTCACCCGGTCACCTGGTACCTGGTGCTGAGATCTATAATTACCTAGCATGTTGTAGAGACTCTGCGGTGGGTACTGTCCGGTGATTCGCTCCACGGCCAGGTGGTAGACGTCGATTGCCTCCTGTGTGAGCAAGCAGTGTACCAGAGTCACGGTGAGAGTCACGCGAGCAGGCGGGGAACCGTGGAACATGGGGACGAATCAAGGAAGGTGGGAATGAAACAAGAAACATGAGGATGAATCAAGGAACATTGGAACGAATAAGGGAAAATGGGGATGAATCATAGAAATAATATAGGTAGACTCTATAGGTGTCTCTATATATTTCTATGGGATGAATAAAGGAAAATTGTGATGAATCAAGGAACATGGGAATGAACCAAGGAACATGGGGATGAATCAAGGAACGTGGGGATGAATCAAGGAACGTGGGGATGAATCAAGGAACATGGGGATGAATCAAGGAACGTAGGGATGAATCAAGGAACATGGGGATGAATCAAGGAACATGGGGATGAATCAAGGAACGTAGGGATGAATCAAGGAACGTAGGGATGAATCAAGGAACGTGGGGATGAATCAAGGAACGTGAGGATAAATCAAGGAACATGGGGATGAATCAAGGAACGTGGGAATGAATCAAGGAACATGGGGATGAATTAAGGAACGTAGGGATGAATAAAGGAACATGGGGATGAATCTAGGAACATGGGGATGAATCAAGAAACGTAGGGATGAATCAAGGAATATGGGGATGAATCAAGGAACGTGGGGATGAATCAAGGAACATGGGGATGAATCAAGGAACGTGGGGATGAATCAAGGAACATGGGGATGAATTAAGGAACGTGGGAATGATTCAGTCCAATCGATTCCATAGAAATATATAGAGACACCTAGTATACCTAATCTACATAGTCTACCTAATATATTATTTCTATGGTCGATTCTGTCACAGTAAAGTGTAGTAGCGCAGTGCGTGCGTGCGTGCGTGCGTGTTTGTGCGTGCGTGTGTGTGTGTGTGCAATGTGCATGCGTGTGTGGTTTTGTTTGTTTGTTTGTTTGTGTGTGTGCGTGCGTGCGTGCGTGCGTGCGTGTGTGTGTGTGTGTGCATGCGTGTGTGGTTTTGTTTGTTTGTTTGTGTGTGTGCGAGCGTGCGTGTGTGCATGTCGCACTGGCTAGGTGTAAGCGTGGTGGCAGATGTGTGATCATGCATCCTATGCCCAGACATCACATAACGAGGCAGGAAATGAGAGATTCACCGACACCGCCGACATTCACACACGGCTATAGCGATAAATATACACGCTCGCACAGTAACCAACCATGCGTGCACAGGCCGCGGTCTTTTTTTTAACTTCGTCTACACATCACATGCTACCGTGTTCCGACCAGATATGCACACGCCTGTACGTAGGATCACTGTCAGCCATCTTCGTGTCGTAAGTCGTTGCGTACGAGGGGCGGTGGTGAGCGATGTGCTGGAGCATAGATCTTCTTGGGCGCCATCTTGCATCCCAGTAGGCCTAGTTGTTCTTGTCCGAGATGACAGCGCATTACACGTGCATCTTTCGTCAGAGAGAAGTAGACACTACTACTCTACAGTAGTAGCGACTACCGTAGCCTTTCCTTGAAGGGCGCGTGCAGCGCCGCCAACAGGTAATGAACGGCGGAAGAAAGTGATCGCCGTCCAAGTGCCCCCTGAGACATCACTGCTCTCGCTCTCGTGGTGGCTGACGCGTGCTACCATCTGCCGACGGGACGACGAAACTGGCGTTTGGGCGCATACCCCAAGACATCTTTGCTCTCGCTCGCTGACGCGTGCTGCCACCTGGCGACGGGACGACGAAACTGCCGTCACGTGTCTGGCTTCTGCTTGCGCATGAGGTTGCGCAGCTTGCGCAGATTGTCCTGAGTGATGTGGTCACGTGGGTTGAGCGCCAGCGCCTCCTGGTAGGCCTTTTCGGCGTCGGTCAGCTTGCCGTTCATGTGCAAGATGGCGCCGAGATTCATGTGTGCGCTCGCCGCCTGTGGTGCGAGAGATGACAGTTAGTGGCTGAGTGGTGGTAGATGTGAGGGAGGGATAGAGGAGAGGGATAGAGAGAAAGAGAGAGAGAGAGAGAGAGAGAGAGAGAGAGAGAGGCGGAGATAGTGGGTGAATGGGCAGTAGATGTGAGGGAGGGATAGAGAGAGAAGGGGAGATAGCGATAGCCGATAGTGGCTGAGTGGTGGGTAGATGTGAGGGAGGGATAGAGAGAGAGGAGGGGAGATAGTGGGTGAATGGGTAGTAGCTGTGAGGAAGGGATAGAGGAGAGGGATAGAGAGAAAGAGAGAGGCAGAGATAGTGGGTGAATGGCGAGAAGATGTGAGGGAGGGATAGAGAGAGGGGGGATAGAGAGAGAAGGGGAGATAGCGATAGTGGCTGAGTGGTGAGAAGATGTGAGGGAGGGATAGAGAGAGAAGGGGGAAGATAGTGGCTGAGTGATGAGTGGATGGGGGGAGGGATAGAGAGGGGGAGGGGGAAGATAGTGGCTGAGTGATGAGTGGATGGGGGGAGGGATAGAGAGGGGGAGGGGGAAGATAGTGGCTGAGTGA
>NW_014577217.1:4810-8720 GCF_000485595.1 Priapulus caudatus | reverse complement strand
TCTCTCTCTCTCTCTCTCTCTCTCTCTCTCTGAGGATATTTCAGAGGTGAAGGAGGCGACGCGAACGAAACGTATCGATGCCGGCGGGCCCGAGCAAACTAAAAATATCCGCCGAGAACGAGTTTCGGGGCGTTAATTCAATATTGTGCGTCGTCACAAAGCTGCCACGCAAACCCGCAGTGACAGTTCACCTCTTCCCCTCACCCTCTCCCGCGCCTGAGAGTCCGCTGCTGCCGCCGCGGGGCGCGGTGACGGGGATGCGGGATGTACGCGCGCTGGCGACGGAAGAACGATCATTGAATGAAGCGCTAATAGTTTCTCACTCGAGGAGGTTAGATCTCTGACGAGGAAAGGTCCGTTGTTTCATTTTACGCCCGCATGAACCGCCCGTGGTTGCCTTCACAGTGTCGCATTAGCGCGCTCTCTCTCTCTCGCTTTCTCTTTCTCTTTCTCTCTCTCATTCGCTTTCTCTTTCTCTCACGCTCGCTCGCTCGCTCTTATTCTCGCTCTTTCTTTCCGCGCTCTCTCGTACTCTATGTAATGTATCTATTCCCCATCTGTCTCTCTCGTTCTCTCTTTACTGACTGTCTCTCGCTCGTTCTCTCTCGATCTCTCTATCCCGCTCTCTTTATCTCACTCTTCTCTATCTATCGCACCACGCTTCTCTCTTGCTCTTGCGCCCTCTCGCTCGCTCGCGCTCTCTCCCCTTCTCTTGCTCATTTCCCCCCGTCTCTCTCTTTCTCTCTCTCTCTCTCGTGCGCTCTCTCTCTCGCGCGCGCTCTCCCTCGTCCTTCCCCGTCTCTTCTCTTTCTCTCTCTCTCTCGCTCTCTTCTCTCGTTCTCGTTCTCGTGGATTTATCGAGCAGATGCAAGCGGTCTAGCGGCGCTGGTGGCCGTGAGTAATAGGTGGGAGGGGAAGGAAGAGGATGACTGTCGTGAGTGTGATTAGATGCTACTAATCAACTACTAATTAATCATGTTGCCTTCCTCATCGCATCGCACCGCGGCCGCCTCCTCTTCCAATACGAAGGCAGGAGAAACACACAGAAAAAATAGAAAGAGGGAGAGAGAGAAAGAGAGATAGATTGAGAAAGAGAGACGGAATGGCAGAGAGAAAGAGAGAGAGAGAGAGAGAGAGAGAGAGAGAGAGAGGGGGGAGAAAGAAATATTGTAATATAGATAGAGCGACAACGAGAGAGAGAGAGAGAGAGAGAGAGAAAGAGAGAGAGAAAGAAAGAGAGAGAGAGAGAGAGAGAGAGAGAGAGAGAGAGAGAAAGCAAGATGTGTAGGCTTGCAGCATATACCTCCTCTCTTTCTCCCTTCTTCCCCTTCCTTTTCTTCCTCTCTCCCCTATCCTATCCCCACTCTTCCGCCCTTCTTCCCCATCGTTCTCTCTCTCTCCTATCCGCCATCTTCCACTCTGCCTCTCTTTCTCCCTTCTTCCCCTTCCTTCTCTCTCTCCTATCCTCCCCATCTCTTCCCCTTCCTTCTCTCTATCTCTCTCCTATCCTCCCTCTTCCTCCCTCCCTCTCTTCCCCTTCCTTCTCTCTCTCTCTCCTATCCTCCCTCTTCCTCCCTCCCTCTCTTCCCCTTCCTTCTCTCTCTCTCTCTCTCTCTCCTATCTTCCCTCTTCTTCCCTCCCTCTCTTCCCCTTCCTTCTCTCTTTCTCCTATCCTCCCTCTTCCTCCCTCCCTCTCTTCCCCTTCCTTCTCTCTCTCTCACTTTCTCCTACTCTCCCTCTTCCTCCCTCCCTCTCTTCCCCTTCCTTCTCTCTAAGAAAGAAAGAGAAATGAAGTAGCATGTAATAGAGATATAAAGACGAGAGTAATTTCTCTCGGTTGCCTCATCCACGTCAGAGCGCTGTAATTTATAGCCGCTATAATGCATGCGATTGTCACCCCTAGGGGGCGCCTCCTCACCAGCGAGCCGGGGTCGGCACTGGATGGCAGTCTTGTAACTGCTGATTGCCTCCACGTATCGCTTCTGCTCCTGCAGCAGTATGCCCCTGCAGACAGAAGACAAACTATATAATAACACAGATATAGACAGATTAACAGATATAGCAGATATAACAGATAAACGCAGGTAAACCAAGATGCACTCTACTTTAACTGGTGGCGCCACCTGGCCGCCGACGTGCACACCGATATATATCAGGAGCTAATAATGACAAATTAAAATTATTAATAACTTAAAATTAATTTGTTACTATTAGCTCCTGATATATATATATATATAATTATATAAACATAGTGTTTTTATCAACATCTGTTTATCAACATAGATCCGTGGATGTGTAATATCACTGTAGCGCCGCCTGGCGATCGACGTATACACCGATCTATAAATAAATATATAAATAATTAAAAATATATACATATATATATATATATTTATTTATACACATACTGTTTATATTAACATGCTGTTTATACATATATCCGTGGATGTGTAGCATCACTGTCGCGCCGCCTGGCGTATGACCACGTACAATGCATGATTGTGCCACAACCTAAGGGTATTCAGTGAGGGTAAACCCCGCCACCCCGGGAATGGTTGTCTCCAGTGACTGTCATAAGGATATAACAATCGTAAAGATATAACGATAGCAATTACCTCAGAGGTTTGGAATGTCGTAACCCTTTACCCCGATACCAAACTGCCGCGAAATTGCTGCTTGCGAAAGACAATGACGAATGCTATACGGCCCCATAATATATCATCGTGACTCTCTAAGACGGTCGAATAAACCAGTTCACAGAATTTACTCATAACTACAGCAAGAACGAAATTAAGCTCTTTAACGACGCATAAATTTAGGCGTTTTAATTTTAGAGTTGAAAAGCTGCGAGCGGCACGAAGACAAAGAACCGAGTCTCAAGTATTTCTCAGTAACAGTAGCGGTGAAATAAATCGTCACGATCGTAATATATATCTGCGTAAAATATCTGCGTAAAAGTGACACAAGGGACGTCGAACGCGCCGCAATAGTTCTGCTATCTCTTCCTCGCCTAGCTGCCATCCGCGTGACTAGCGCGACGAAGAAGTCAACAGACGTCGTCGGTACACTCACAGGGGGCGCCTCGGTGCGTGTGCGGCTCTGTGAGTGAATTTCCATTTTGTTGTGTTCTCACCTCGCGTGCGCGAGCGGCGCCCCCCCCCCCACCTCCCTGACGTTACCTCATAGGCTCAGTAGTTGCCAGTTTGCATCCTCCAAGAGTTGACAAGGGACGTAGATTTAAGTCGGTGGGAGATTCGTAGCATATACATGTCTAACGTAGTGGGACTATAGTTTACTATTGCTTAATATTGATTATTCGAATAATTGATATTGAATAATCAAATATTTAATATTCATAATCGATTACACAATATTGCTAATTAATAAAACAATCATATATGTGTTTGATATTAGATATTGATATTCAAATATTCGAGATTGATGATCGAACATTCAATATCAATACTCGATATCCGCTTTGAAGTTCAATACATACGCCTCGTGGTGGTTGGTTGCCCATCAGCGCCACCTCGTGTTTGAATCGCACACGACTGGTCGCCATGACGACGCACAGAAGCTGCCACGTAGTATAATTAAACTGCACTTTCCTATATTGTAGTTTCGTACAGACTTTCGGACTAACTCTCAGACTATTTTTCAGAAAACATGTCGGACCAACTCTCAGACTAACTTTCAGAAAACCTTTCAGACCAACTCTGAGATTCTCAGACTAACTTTCACAAAACTTTTCAGACCAACTCTCGAGTAGAGCGAATCCGTGCTATATATACTACATATATGAAGGACACAATAGAATAAATACATGCTTTATATACTATATATATATATCTACTGCTACTATATATATATATATATAAATATATATATATATATATATATATATTATATA
>NW_014577217.1:0-2656 GCF_000485595.1 Priapulus caudatus | reverse complement strand
CTCTCTCTCTCCTCTCTCTCTCTCTCTCTCTCTCTCTCTCTCTCTCTCTCTCTCTCTCTCTCTCTCTCTCTCTCTCCTCTCTCCTCCTCCTCTCTCTCTCTCTCTCTCTCTCTCCTATCCTCCCTCTTCCTCCCTCCCTCTCGTCCTCCCTTTATATAAACGTCATCGTGCACTTACATTTGGCCGGGTTCACGCTCAGGCCCGACCTGTAGAGTGCCTCCTCCGTCCGCCAGTCCTCGTTGCGCGTGTACGTGCGCACGCTGTAGCAGCCGATCAGCGCCGCGAGCAGTGCAGAGCGCAGCCAGTGCTGCCATCTACCGAGCCGCATCTCAAGCGCCGTCTCGCGCAGGCACTGCAGCCCTGGTGGCGGGGAGAGGAAACAGAGCGCGTGAGTGAACAGCGGGAAGTTCAGCCAAATTAAGAACTACGTCGTTGTCGTCGTCCTTGTCGTCGGCAAAGACCGGGAAGCGCGACTAGTGCGCATGCGAAATAATATCAGGTGTATAATATTGATTATATAAGTAATATAAGATTATCTAGTTATATAGTTATATAATAATAGATTCTATATTATACACTCCTGTTAATATAAGGCGTGTCATTTTGTAAACTCCCTGGCGAGTTTGGATCTCTCGCAATCATCTCGAAATTTTTTCACACACCAATTAATCACTGCATATATACGCCAACCCCTCCCCCTATTAACGTCGTTTCATTTAGCATTTTTCAATTCAAATTTTGAGTAGGTAGGGGGGGCTGGCCATGTGATATGAGCCGGTAGGGGGCGCTTACCGTGAGCGACGAGCAGACAGAAGCCCATGCTGGGAATGTAGAGCACGCGCTCGGCGATCACAAAGCCGACGTAGAAGAACAGGTTCGTCGCGAGCAGGAACGGGAAGATGATGAGCGACATCGCCACGACGACGACGTCGACGCTGTCCGCCCGCGGCCGTGGCGCCGCCTGGCGGTCGTCGTCCGGCCGGCGGTCCGAGCGTCCGCACGAGTGACCGACGGCCAGCGGCGGTGGCAGCGGCTCCGCGGCCGCGTGGCGTGCAAACCTCCGCGCGAGTCTCCGCACCAGTCCTCCTCCGGCAGCAATGCTCTTCTGTTTCTCGGCGGCGGTGGTGGCAGCACCGTTGCTGGTCGTCCCACCGTTCGCGACAGCGCCGCCCCCGTTGGCGTGCGCGGCGACTCCGTTCCCGACTCCCTTACGGTGCCCGTCCGGACTCCGACCGCCCCTCGCGCGCCCCGCCGCCGGCGGCGCCCCCTCGCGAGCGTAATTGCGCGCCACGTACACAGCCGCCGCAGCAAGATACGCGTAAAACAGCGCCGTGAGGGCGACGCGCGCGTCGGCAGGGGTCGCCACCAGCGGGACGGCGTCCATCGACCAGTCGAAGCTGAGCGTGGCCGGGTTGAGCAGCAGCCAGGCGTTGAGAGCTGGTAGATAGAGGAAGGTGAGTGTGCGCGTGAGGAGAGAGTCGGACGCGCTCGCGGGGTTGTCGCTGGGTGCGAACTCGGGCGGGTCGAGGCCCATGAAGAGGAGACGGCCGACGAGCAACAGCAGCAGGCTGCCGGAGAGGAAGAGGAGGCCTTCCCGCAGCCTCTCGTATTCCTGTTTGAACGAGAGAAAGAGAAACCCAGATTATAGCGCGTGAATGATCGGGGATCGAGGCACACACACGCACGCACGCACGCACACACACACACACACACACACACACACACACACACACACACACACACACACACACACACACACACACACACACACACACACACACACACACACACCTCACACACACACACACACACACACACACACACACAACACAACTCACACACACACACGCCACACACACACACACACCTCACACACACACACACACACACACACACAACAGCACACACATATACACACACGCGATCGCCGCGCGCACACACAGCACACACATACACACACACACACACACACACACACACGCACACACACCACACGACACACACACACACACCACCACACATACACCACATGCGTGCCGCGCGGCACATCACATACCACACGCACACACACACACACCCGTACGCACACACAAACGCGTGCGCCACGCACGCCACACACACACGCACGCACACACACACACCCACGCACGCTCGCACGCACGCCAGCGCACAGCCAACGCACGACACACACACACACACACACACACACAACACCACACACAGCACCATGTCCCCCTGTCTATCTCACCCGATCACGAAGGCTAATGCGTATTCAGACCCAATACACACCGATATCAATTTTCCACGTGCGCAATAACTCAGTTACGGCGCGCGCGCGGCCGCCATCCCCTAACCAGATATTCACCCTTGCCCCAGCCCGCCTCTCGCCTACACCACACACACGCATCCTCCCTGTGCAGGCAGGCGCGCAGCGGGCCACAATGAGGTTCATTAAAAAATGATATCATCAATAAGGATCTCATGCGGTGGCTACAATGCGACTTCGTTACGGAGCGGCCGCGGAAATGATCCGCGGCTCTCGGCAGCTTCGTTCGCCGCGCTTTATTATTCATTCTACACGAGACGGAGACGGAGACGGAGGAGGCGCGTGCGTGCGTGCGAGAGAGAGCGAGAAAGAGATAGTGAGAGAGAGAGA
>NW_014577216.1:445277-456316 GCF_000485595.1 Priapulus caudatus | reverse complement strand
TTGGTAGGGGCCGCCGCACCAGTAACCAGCGCCTTGCATTTCGGGTTGTCTTGACCACCTCCCTGGCAATTCAAGTGAAATCCGACACGATGCGCTTAAATAGGGATATACGTTTCAAGCATGGCTGAACGCATCAGTGTGAGATGCGGGAGCGACAAGCCCCAGAAACGTGAAATGGCCGAGTAGCAGGAACACCGTGCGAGGTAGCAGCCGGTGCGTCCCATCTGCGATGCGTCCAACTCCATACGGGGGCCGGTTCCGTATGAGCGTGCCGCCGGGGCGCCGCATCCGTGTTGCAGGTCGTTTCCGGCCGCGCTGGCCCAAGTTCATTCGTGTGCCCTAGGCCACCCAGACGGGGTCAGGACGGGAGACGAGTGGCCGGTGTGTGCGTGCGTGGCCCGGGCCTACCCAATGCAGGCATCGCCGAGGGGCCGAGCACAGCGGGAAGAATCCGTGTTTTATGTTTGTTTTTTTTGTATCGAACTCGTGCCGGGCGCACGGTGGCGGCGAGCCTTTACTGGGCGTTCTTTCTTGTGTATTGTCGTCATGCTTATCGCCTCCACCATTCATCCGCATCGCAGGCACCGATCCATGGACAAGCTATGCATAGTGATAATTTGCTTTGCAGCCTTTAGTAGACCCTGGCACGCATGCGTCAACGTGGTGCGCGCTGCGCACCAGCTCCATATCCTCCATCTCCTGGCAGGCCTTGGCTGAGGTTTTCTGCCTGTCTGCATGCGCGCTTCCAGCCGTCTCAATACAGCATTAGTGGCGCACCCTGCAGGGTAGGAATATATGAGCCGCAATTGGTTTGAGGTGGTTATTACTGCATGCATATTGGTGTTGTGTGTGCGTGCGGGCGCTGCGTAACGTGTGTGCGTGTGTGCGTGTGTGTGTGTATTGCGTGTGTGTGTGTCTGTGTGTGTGTGGTGTGTGTGTGTGTGTGTGTGTGTGTGTCGTGTGTGTGTGTGTGTGTGTGTGTGGTTGTGTATGCGTGTGGGAGTCGTGTGTGGTGGGTGTGTGTGGTGTGTGTGTGTGGTGTGTGGTGGTCGGTGTGTGTGTGTGTGTGTTGTGTGGTGTGCGTGCGCGTGGTGTGCACTATTTTTAGGGTGTCCAACGACGTAATTAATAGAGAAGACGAGCTATTTGAGCTAGCCGGCGCGATTGAAGTGTGTGCAAGCACTGTAGCTAGGCGGGGCCCGTTGTGAAACGGGCACAAGGATGAGTTCTCCTGGCCGCTTCATACCAAAAGCTGCGTACTCTGGAAAGCAGCACGCTCGCCGGCGGAACGCCACGCATCGTCCCGCCGACTGCGTTCGGAATCCGGTCAGGTAAAAGCGCGAAAGCAGGAATCTGGCGCTTAATTATCTCGGCTCTTGGTCGCGGTTGCCGTTGATGTCGACACTCGCCGCGCCGACATTTTCTCAGTAACAAGCGGCCGCCGCTTGGCCGGCCGCCGCGCCGCGGAAGACGTGTGTGCGGCAGCGGCGGTGTGTGGTGGATTATCTGCCGTGCAACAGGGACTGGAGCTAGATCCAAGTAAGTGTTACAGGCTAGGGACACGCTCTCTGCAAGAATATATATATATATTATATAGTATATATATTATATATATAGTATATATATGTTGCACACATAGACGAGGCAGCTAATATCCGTGGATTAACTGTAACGAGAACACGAAGGCAAAGCAGATCTCGCGCAAAAGGGATAATAATCGCTCAGAGAGAGAACGCGTAATCACTTCGATCGGACGGAAGAGGAGTGTGATATGCTGATTACCCCTCAGGTGGTCCGCGCGCCCCCCGCCCGCTTCCACGAGACTCGGCATATACGCCTAGTTCTCGAAGGTAAATATCGTCGGCAGCTATCGCGTGTGAATCTTTGTGTGTTTCTGGCCCGCAGGCGGTCGGGCTCGCTATTGGCATCCGGTTATTTCCATGGGTGATTATGTTACACCGGCACCAGGGTGGCGCGCGGGGAAAAAAGAGCAGAGTAATTATCTGGCCGCCGATGCAAGAAAAGACATGGGTCCGCGACAGTAATAGCGATAGACAGGAAGGTGAAACACACTGGCAGGCGGACATAAATATTGACAGCGCGGTTGTATCCCACACAGGTTGTATTATTTGATGATCACACTAGCCAACGTTTTATGCTATATGATTACTATAACAAACCAAGAGCGCGTGCCAGTTTTCACCGAGAATCTATAAGGGGCGGGGACCCGCCTAGGCTACTTCCACTCACGCCACTAAGCCACAATGGCTCAAAAGACAGCCGATAAAACAAGATATATGAGATTAAAGATTATAAATATATGAGAAAATAACAGAAAGGCGTAAGAAAACGCGCAGGGCCAGGCTCTGTTTGCGAAATAGGCTTACGAAGAGCTGTATAACCGGCTTGGCGAGAAAATCACAGGCGGCTTGTCGCTATGGTTGGCGGTTCTAAGATGGGACCCGGGATTTCCCGCTGTGCATGACACAGAACGTCGCGCTGTTCTGCTAGCGTCTATGACAAATGACGACATACGCATAAAATAGCGCATCTGACCTATGACACTATTTGTGTCATAGTAGGAGAAGGATTCTTCCAATGACCAGAATATGTGTTGTATGTGTGTGCGGCATCAATAGAGTTTAGGGAGACGGGCTAGTTATGGAACGGCAAGCAGCGATTTCCAGCTGTGAAAGCGAACGAAGTTGACTCGCCAGTATTTTGTTCATAGGAAGAATCTTCCTATGACAAACTGGTGTCAGTAGGAGAGATTCGTTCCTATGAACGAAATATTGCGAGTCAACCTTAGTGTCAATAAGTTTGACAAATAGTGTCATAGGCGAGGGCGAATATGCGTTATCGTTGTGAATTTGTCAGTAGATGGCAGGCAGAAACATGTTGTGACCCGAACACGCTAGCGCCGTGAAGCAGTCGAGAATCTGTTCGACTATATCAGGCGGCCAGACAATCACAGCGGCCTGTTTTCGACGGGCAGCCTCCTCTGGTCGGGATACGCGCGCGCGTGGGCTACCGCTGCGCCCTGGCCTGAGGGACTGTGTGCTGGAGGCTGCGCATTGCGACCGGATGCTGAAGAGTGAGCGCGGCGAGACACACTGGCAGGTTGTGGCGAACTGTCATCTGAAAAGATGAAAGTGCGCGACAAGCTGATCGAGGCTGTCAAAGCTGAGTGTGTTTGCCGGCAGCTAGAATAACATTATCATTATTATTATTATTATTATTATATGTATTTAATTTGTTTATTATGCGCCCTTTTTTACAAGTCATAGATGCGTAGATCAAAGGCGCGAGCACATGCAATGATCGAAAACGACATGAGCACTAAAATGAATATGATAATAAATGTGTACATTGAGATATTTTCGCCTGATAGAGGCAACGTGCGAGACAGGAAATGATATTAAAACAAAAGACTAACGTTACTGTATCTACTACAAATAAGTAAAATTCCTATATAACCTAATTTAAAAGAATAGGTCTTGATTGCTAGCGTTTGAGAAGTACTAGTGTTGAAATACTTGCGGAGTGTCGAACGCTGCTGCCCAGCAATGAATTTGATATGTGTTCTGCTCCCACGCCTCGTCCGTGTCGCTCGCTGCGTATATTCACGCTGAGTTACCGGCGTTCATGGTAGCTATAAGTTTGTTTATGGTTATATGCGTTGCATATACGTTACTTTCGTGGCGCATGCTGATTTATATGCTGGCTAACATAATATCAGGATTTAAATAATAATAAATTTAAGAAATTTTTTTTTAATTATTATTTTTATTCCAGGCTGCCTGATAGTATCTCTGCTACATATACAGTTGCTTGGTAAATGACAATTTTAACTGTTTACGCGTCTGCTTACGGCTGTAATTACACCACGGGTGCGTATCTGCGCTGGTTTAATATACGATGTCTACCTGGATTACCTGCCTGCTTTGACTGATGTTATATACGATATTTAACCTGGTCAATATTACAATGCGTACCTGGATTACCTGCTTGCCTACCTGGTCACTATACGATGCTTACCAAGTATTACGCTGCTTGGCGCTATCTGGTCAATATACGATGCTGTACCTGGATACTGCTGCCTACCTAGGTCAATATAGGATGCTTACGACTGAAGTTACCTGCTTGGCCTACCTGGTGCAATTATACGATGCTTACGCTGGAAGAACCCGCGCTGCTTACCTGTTGCCGGTGGTGCCGTGCTTTAATTAACTAGTGCTTACCTACAGATGTGCTCCAACTTGGTTTTACGTGTGCTGCGCTGGGTAACGCTCGTAAAGGACCTGCAGCAGGATGCGGAACAGCCTCCCTATGTTCATCCGGCATGAGCATCATCGCCGCCTCATCGGGCTTCAAGCCGCTGCTCCTTCAGGAACATGCTGCAGCCGAACAGGCCAGCAGATCAGAGAGGGGGTGGTGTGTGCGGTGCTGAGGGGGTGGGGTGGGGGGGTAAGTGTGTGTGTGTGATGTGTGTGTGTGTGTGTGTCGTGTGTGTGTGTGTGTGTGTGTGTGTGTGTTGTGTGTGGTGTGTGTGTGTGGGTGGGCTGTGGTGTGTGTGGGTGTGTAATGTGTGGCGTGTGCCGTGTGTGTTGTGGTGGCGTGCGTAGTAGCGTGGCGTGTGTGCGTTGTGTGTCGTTGCGTTGTAGGCGGCGTGGGCGTGTGTGTGTGTGTGTGTGTGTGTGTGTGTGTGTGTGTGTGTTGTGTGTAGTGTGTGCCTGTGCGTGGCGTACGGGCCGGTGCGTGCATGTGTGTCACGATCCTGCATGTACAGCGATAGTATAGTCCTCCACCGTGCAAATAGAAGCGCTTGCCGTGCGCCAAAAGTACACAATTAGCCATGCAACGACGGGCCTAACGAGGTTGTTCAAGACCTGCAAGATAATCGCCTGTGTTAAATAATGCTAAATTCTAAGTAAGAGAAAGCCTGGCGACTATAATCGTACGTTATCTGTTGGGAGAGAAAGCTGTATTTATGCAAAATCACCTGGCCGTATTTTTTGTGTGTGGCCATGGAAACCATATAACTTTTTAGTTTGTTAATTTTTCACTAGTGGTTTTTTGGGAACCGGCTGTTTCAGTGGATGATAATAACAGATTGCCGTAGTTTCCATTGGTACTGCGGTCACCTGTTTACACGTTATCGGTGCACAATGGCCACAGCGTTGCTGTTGTTTTTAAGGGGGTAAATGGAGCAGAATTAGAAGCCGCGTGTCGGCAGGCAACAACAACGCAATATAACGCAAATTAATAAGTACTGTTCATAAAAAAAAATTGTCGCGCAAGCGTTCGTGAAGAAATAAAAATAATTGAGGTATTGAACTAAAATGACATGAGGCGCCATATGTCATTATTAAAATATATTAAACGTATATATAGTGATTTAAAATAACATTTTTTTTGCTGGTAACCGCCGAGGCGGGTGATTACTATCCGGCATAGACTGCCCTGGCCTGTGCTCGTAATGCCGAGAAAAAAATTAACGAACGATTACAAGCGTCCTCGCGCGGAGGCCGGTCGCGCAGCAGCCAACCTGAGGCCTATCGCCCCACGAAAACAACGTCTGCACACGCTTGCCGTCAAATGCAGCCCCCCAGCAGACGTCGGGAAGGCTCCACATGAAGTACCTGGGCTTGATGGTGTCGGCGGATGCAGAGGCTGGTACCGGCGTCAAACATGCGTTTCATGTCTGCGAAGCACAAGCCCAACAACATACGGCGCCGGCGATCAGCAGGCGCCGATGCGTGCTTGCGTCGTGCGTGGCGTGCGTGCGTGAGCGTGCCGCCGCCGGCCGTTATAAATAGCTGGCGCTGGCGCGGCGTCTGCGGCGCTTGCGCAGCAGCCAGTGTTTTGGCGATGCGGGCAGACGATGGAGAAACAAGAGAGTAGAGGCCGTCGTTCGTGGAGTAACAGGAGGGTCCACGCCCCGCTCCGACGGAGGGAGAGGTGAGCCGGTGATGCAAGCGTGTTGGAACGGACGAGTGACCACGAGTGAGGCTGTTAGGAGTAGAGGGAGAGGAGGATATCTATATATATATATTATATATATTTAATATATATAGTACTATATATAGAGAGAGAGAAGAGAGAGAGAGATATGAATAGATAGATAGATAGATAGAAGTAAGATAGATGAGAGAGAGAGAGAAGAGAGAGAGGAAGAGAGAGAGAGAGAAGAAGAGGAAGAGAGTAAGAGGAGAGAGACGAGCGGCGCCGGCGAGAGAAGAGAGGGAGGGAAAGGAAGCAAGCGAAGAGGCGAAGCGAAAGAGAAGGGGTGATAAGAGAGAGGGGCGAGAGAAGAGAGATCGAGATGCGAGAGGCGGAATCCATGGATAAAGTAAATATTGAAAGTGGTGAAGCAGCTTGAGACGTGCGGCGGTAGCAAAGCACAGATCGGATGCGAGTGGAAAAGTTGCATTTTTTGGGCGGCGCAGCGGTGTGATCGAATTAGGCATCTTATAATAGGTGGGTGAGTGGGAGATTTTATTCGAGAATATTAATCCAATTGGGGTGCGAATTCACGAAACATCCGATTAAATCTACCATGGTTACGTACTCCAAGATATTGCCACCGATTTCCTTACAACAAAGCCCTAACATGCAGCAAGAGGTGTGCACACGCCGGGTCCGTTTCTCCACACACGCACGCATTGCAGGCGCATACAATAGGCCGCGCAAATACACACACGCAAGCAACGTCACGCGAGCGCACGAGCGCTCAACACACCACAACCCACACACACCACACACACACATACATACTCACACACACACACCACATAGCATATACACAAGCACTACATATAACACACACACAGTAGCACACAACACACACATATCAGAGCACACAACACACACACACGACAACACAACACATACACACACACACACACACACAACACGACACAGCCAGCACACACACATCCACAACACACGCACAGCACGCGCGCGCGCGACGCACAGAACGCACGCACACGCACAGCCACACACACACACATCACACACACATACAAACACACTACACACACACAACACACACTACACACACACACACACACACACACACACACACACACGATCTTCCTGCGATTCCTAACTGCGACGCATAGTCAATTGAACTGTAAGTTTCAATTGAAACCACGACATCTATCGCCATTGAGATGAATAATCGCCTGGCTGGATACGTGAGCAGTCGAACAAATACGCGATGGGGCGACTCGCGATTGCTATCAGCTCATGCGATCCGCCAGCAGAAAGAATATCATCCGTATATATATATATGTGCGTGCGTGCGTGCGTGCGTGCGTGCGTACGTGCCCGCGCGCGCGCGCGTGCGTGTGTGTGTGTGTGTGTGTGTGTGTGTGTGTGTGTGTGCGTGCGTGTGTGCGTGTGCGTGTGCGTGTACGTGTGCGTGTGCGCGTGCGCGTGCGTGTGCGTGTACATGTGCGCATGCGTGTGCGCGTGCGCGTGCGTGTGTGTGTGTGTGTGTGTGTGTGTGTGTAGAATGCCATCGATACCTGGGTTTGCCTCGATGGCGCAATGCAGCCGCTGTATGTGTGAGCGAACGCCCGGCTTGCGAAACAGACCATCACAGTCGAGCTCGTTGGTCACCAGGTGGCGCATCGCCGAGAGGATGCAGCGTGGCAGCGGCTGACCTAGTTGCTGCTGCTGGACAATAGCGAGAGGAACTCCGAACACCTGTCGCCCTGGCAACGGACGACGTCAGAGAAATTGCTCTCGCGCAGCAAATGTAAACGCTATGAAGACCGATATCGGAATTTCCATCAAGCAAACGAATTGGGGGGGGGGCGACTATCACCTATTCTTCTAATGTTTCCTGCTATATTAATTTATATGAACCCGTAGAAGAAGTATAGCGATGAAGCCAAGTGAAAGTGTTATCAAATGTTATTTATATTATGTTATTTGGAATCGTCACATCGTGATATTCAGTGGCTTCTTATTATCGATCGGGCCGCCATCTTACCTCTGAATTCTGAATATTTTAGCTTCTTCATCTTGCTCTTCAGCTTCGGTGCAGACCTGTGAATGCCAAGCGAAACGGGGTTGTTACACACAGATGCGATGCGCAAAGTGTTGAACTATAGTTTTTCTTCGCGCTAACGAGTTTTAAGGCTTGGCTTTTGAATGGCAGCCGCGTGACTTTGAGTCATCTCTAAACGTACCCAGCTGTGTGTGTGTGTGTGTGTGTGTGTGTGTGTGTGTGTGTGTGTGTGTGTGTGTGTGTGTGTGTGTAGTGGTGGCGTGNACGGCTTGCCAAAACAATGAAAGCACGCGGGAAATCTCACGTTGCTTGCTGTACGATAGCCTAAGTACTGCCCCTGACCTGTCCTTAAGATTCCTTCTTAATAGCAATGTCGTTGAGTTAGCGAGACAGGGAAACTTAGCGAGGATTTCGTGAAACACTATATATAAGGATATCCTAAAACCCCTCTTTAACCCATCACTAACTTAACAAGCGCTTTCGTGAAATGGCCCCCAGATTCATTTAGTTATTCAGAAAAAACTATAGTGCAAACAAACCTTCAACAAATAGGATTATCCAAATGAACTTAGCTTGAAAATCATAATTGTATCCCCCGCGACGAAGTCGGCGGGGATACTATGGTTTCATGTCTGTCCAGCCGCCGCCGCCGCTCGCCGCTGCCGCCGCATATACTTTCCCTTCCGCTCTATAACTCGACCCTTAATTGACCTAGCGCGACCAAACTTGGTATACTTACTACACATCTTGGGGAGAAGGTGTGTCGCGTACCAAAACTAGGTCACTGCGACGTTTATTTGACCTTGACCTTGACCTTGACCTTGACCTTGATCATATTTTTCTTCCGCTCTATAACTCGGCCCCTAATTGACCTAGCGCGAGCAAACTTGGTATACTTACACATCTTGGGGAGAAGGTGTGTCGCATACCAAAACCAGGTCACTGCGACCTTTATTTGACCTTGACCTTGAAATTGATCATATTTCCCTTCCATTCTATAACTCGGCCCCTGATTGACCTAGCGCCTGCTACCCAGCAACATTAAAAGGTTGAAGGTACGGCGTTGATGTTGGAATACAGAGATATTTCATTCATACTAGATTGCGGGGGATACATGTAGTTGGCGACAACTTCCAGTTCTAGTTGTATAAAGTGTTTACTATGAATTTGTTTTATACGTTTGTTTACATAAATTTATACTGTTCCTGAAATTCTGTACGAACATACATCTTTATATTACCATTAGTTTCTGCTTGTTTTTGCAGCTACCCTTGAGTGGCTTCTTGAACAGGAGAACAAAGTTTTAGAAAACTGGACGGTCAAGAAGAAAAAACTTGACCAATGCCAGCAATTTGTGCTATTTGAGCGCAGCGCTAAACAGGTAAGCTTTATCCGTTGCATTCTCACCTCTAGGCCAACTATTTTAAATTGTTAATTGTGCAATTTGAAATGTGTTGGCAGCAAATAATATGACGTGCCCGTTCCTGCAAGCATGGTAGATACAATTAGTCCGTCTGTTTGTAACAATGCCAGTATAGGATATGAGGCTCATGCACTACAATACGAGGTTGTCACAGTAGTAACATTCCACGCACCGAACAGCAGTTCACTGCTCCTGCTGAGATGTTACCTCAGATGACATTAAGAGCACAGGCAAAGCGACAGCTGGAGTCGCCGCTGGGATGTCCTTGCACGCCTAACAATCTCTTCCGTACTTATCTCGCGTGCACGCCAGGCGCTGGAGTGGATTCATGACACGGGCGAGTTCTACTTGTCCACCCACACAACTGTCGGCGAGAGCCGAGAGGAAAGCGAGGAGCTCTTCAAGGAGTACAACGACTTCAAAAATACTGCGAAGGTAGGTAGCGATGAGTACGCGTTGCTTCTAAAGCCCCGGTCACAACGGATTGTACGAAATTTTGTCGGGGTGGACCCATAAAATATTTGTCGTGGCCAGATCTTGCAACATGCCCGAAATGTATTTCGAGTGGTCACAAGGGCTACGACACATCAAAGATGGTTTGGCGATGGGGACGCGACAGAAAAAAAAGATATGTCGTGGTTATGTCGTGGTTATGTCGTGGGTGTGTCGCAAGTCAGTCGTGCGTCAGTCGTGAGTTGTCGGGCATTGTCGGGGGGCTGTTTTTCACGTGAACAGGTCGTGGTTCACTCGTGGGATGCACGTGCTACAGTCGTGCAACTGGCGCACAACAGTCGTGGGTCACTCGTGAGTCACTCGTGAGTCACTCGTGGGTTACTCGCGCGTCCGTCTTCCGACTATATAACGAGGCCCGGTCTGTTGCCTGCCATTTGCTGCAGAGATTTTCCAGTGGATACATCGAAGTTCTGCCCGAATTTTTGACATTTGTCACTTCATTTAATCAAAGTTAGTATCCAGGATGCCTCTCAAGAAGAAAACCAACAAGAGAAAGGTGGTAAGCCTAGCAGTTGGCCCTTGGTAATGCGAGGGGCGACACTCAGCAACAGCTCGTGAAACATGCCACACTCCATCCGCATGAACCCCACAAAGTCACCGGCAGATTCCCGCTCCAACTCTTGCATCAGAGTACTATACTGCCCAAACATCAGGCGCCGCTCGATCCACGGCCGAACCCACCAACGTCGGGGGTTTTGCCGGTTCCTGCGTTGCTCCCGGGCCCAGATCAACGCCAACAGCACTATATTATGCTCGTGCTGGAGTTCCTCCAGACGCCCCCTCAGCAGGGCCACGCGTAGTCGCTCAGGTGGAATAGCCATCCTCTTTCAGTGCCGACAGGCAGTTTTTAATTCCAAGCGTTCATTCGCCCGAGCTATATACCCCTCAAAAAACGAAAATATGTTGCAAGACTAACGCAAGACTAACGCACGACAGACTTGCAATGTTGTGCGAGCCTCTTACGAAATATAATATTCGTGAGACAATCTTGCAACTGTCTCACGACTGTCCTGCGACAGCCGTGAGACAGTTGTAGGACAGACGTGCGATAGTCGTAAGATTGTTTGACTAAAAAAAGTTCTT
>NW_014577216.1:442493-443891 GCF_000485595.1 Priapulus caudatus | reverse complement strand
TGCCATTTGCTGCAGAGATTTTCCAGTGGATACATCGAAGTTCTGCCCGAATTTTTGACATTTGTCACTTGATTTAATCAAAGTTAGTATCCAGGATGCCTCTCAAGAAGAAAACCAACAAGAGAAAGGTGGTAAGCCTAGCAGTTGGCCCTTGGTGATGCGAGGGGCGACACTCAGCAACAGCTCGTGAAACATGCCAGACTCCATCCGCATGACCCCACGAAGTCACCGGCAGATTTCCGCTCCAACTCTTGCATCAGAGTACTATACTGCCCAAACATCAGGCGCCGCTCGATCCACGGCCGAACCCACCAACGTCGGGGGTTTCGCCGGTTCCTGCGCTGCTCCCGGGCCCGGATCAACGCCAACAGCACTATATTATGCTTGTGCTGGAGACGCCCCCTCAGCAGGGCCACGCGTAGTTGCTCAGGTGGAATAGCCATCCTCTTTCAGCGCCAACAGGCAGTTTTTAATTCCAAGCGTTTATTCGCCCGAGCTATATCCCCTCAAAAAACGAAAATATGTTGCAAGACTAACGCAAGACTAACGCAAGACTAACGCACGACAGACTTGCAATGTTGTGCGAGCCTCTTACGAAATATAATATTCGTGAGACAATCTTGCAACTGTCTCACGACTGTCTTGCGACAGCCGTGAGACAGTTGTAGGACAGTCGTGCGATAGTCGTAAAATTATTTGACTAAAAAAAATTCTTCTGGTACCCACGACAAGATATTTATCGCACGACAGTCGCAAGACTGTTGTAGGACAGACTCACGACAACCAGAAGACATAGATACCACAAAAAATCGTGCAACAAAAAAGGTGCATGTTCAATTTTGCCTCACGACGGCAAATCGATGCCACGATGCTCAAAATTTCGTAGGACTGTCTTGCGACGACCCCCGATGACCCACGATTTGCCCAAATTTTCTGTCGTGTCGTTGCACAAATGCGTCGTGGGCTCGTTGTGACCAGGGCTTTATAGGTAAAAACTGTGACAATTCTATCGTTTTCTGGGGAACCGTACACATTACAACATTCACTGCTGTTACATTTTACAACACACAAACACCACCGTACATGATGAGTGTTGTAGAGCATGTACACTAACCATTTTCTGAACTCTTTCTGTTTTCTATTAGTGGTAAAATCACAAGGGGTAAAAACAATTGTAATAAAATAGTCAATAGTGCAATTTCGCCTAGATTTAGGAGACTAGGTCACTAGGCCTAGTACTACAAATCATAGATAATTGTATTACATAGCCAGAGGCTTCCCACAGTTAGGGTTCCTATGTAGTAATTCTAACACATAAGTAACAGCAGGGGCGTGTACAGGGGGGGGGGGGTGTCCAGGGGGTCCGGACCCCCCGGGCACCCCCCCCCCCCCCCTCAC
>NW_014577216.1:436404-441913 GCF_000485595.1 Priapulus caudatus | reverse complement strand
TATATAGTGGGTATAGTGGGTATATATATATATATATATGGTATAGTGGTAACTGGTTATATATATGGTATAGTGGTTATATATAGTGGGTATAGTGGGTATATATATATCAGGAGTACATAATAGGGTATTATGTACTCCTATTGGGTAGTACTTCTATAGGGTTATGTAGTTATGTAGTTATGTAGTTATGTAGTTATGTAGTTATGTAGTTATGTAGTTATGTAGTCCTCCTTGGTTATGTACTCCTATAGGGTATTATGTACTCCTTATGTACGCCTATTATGTACTCCTGATATATATATATATATATATGGTATAGTGGTAACTGGTTATATATATGGTATAGTGGTTATATATAGTGGTTATAGTGGTTGATATAATCAGCGTATATGTACTTCTATCTCTGTAGGAACGGTACGAGCACGCTACCTGACACGAGTCTGCGGATTGAAGCCCATAGGCTCACTCCTACCCCGGCGCCTGCGTTCTCTACAAGTCAGGTGAAAGTTCTGAACATCTACACACAGGATCTCGACTGGGCGAAAACTAAAAGCGATAGTATAGCCGGTAGGGTATATTTTGCGTACTACGTACTTTGTATTTTTTTTAGTGAAACTGAAAAAGAAATGTCGATGCTGGCAATGAAATTGATGTAACGGGTTGTTGTTATGGAACTAACAGTGGTGAGCGAGGGTAAACAAAGGTGTACATTCATTTTTCACGCTTGCTGCCCGCAATATTTTGCACCCAGTAGTATTTGGATATTTTTTTTCACAATTGTCAACGGTATGTGATGTTGTGTTAGTGATTACACCATTGGAATTAACGCGTGTTCAAGTGTTAACATATAACTAGTGACGGTGGCTCCTGCTACCAGACTGCCGTATATAAGCGCTGCACGTGCGGTAGTCGCTCTCTTTACATCATGTAAGCAAGCCACACTGACGTGTGAATAAACAGCTCCTAAGTTACTCACAATCTTATACGTTTCTATAACGCAACATGTGATACCGCTGGTTTCTGATCTTCTGCTGATACGTACACACCAACGTGTGTCAGCGATCGGGGTTTAACAGGCAGGGGCCCGTTATCAGAAACAAAATTAGTCTTAACATTAGTCTTAACACTAGTCTTAACATTAGTCTTAACATTAGTCTCAACATTAGTCTTAACATTAGTCTTAACATTAGTCTTAACATTAGTCTTAACATTAGTCTTAACATTAGTCTTAACATTAGTATTAACATTAGTCTTCGCACATTGGTCCTACCATTAACTGATGGAAAACGAAGTATCGTGTGTTGATCTCTTACCAACCGACTGACGTACCAGTAGATTTGTTAGCCTAGTCGACAGAGGCTTTGGTCACTGAGATCCTAAGCCAGATGACAATCTGCGAGCACGGCAAAATCTACATACATACCCACATACATACATGCATACACACATGTCTACAAACATAGATAGATACATACATACATACATACGAACGCACGCACGCATGCACACACATACGTATGCCTACATACATGCCTACATACATGCCTACATACATATGCCTACATACATACATACATACATACATACGTACATACATACATACATACGAACGTACATACATACATACATACCCACATACGTACATACATACATACATACCCACATGCCCATGTACATGCCTACGTACATCCATACGTACATGCTTACGTACATGCCTACGTACATGCTTACATACATACGTGCATACCTACGTACATACCTACATACATACCTACATACATACCTACATACATGCATACATACATGCCTACATACGTTGCACTACTTTTTTACCCACTAGATGGCACCATGGTCGCCGCCCGTGATCTAGAGTATGACTCTCGTCGGAGCTCGATGACGTCGATCGGTCAAAACATGCCGTTGCAGTGGGTCGACTTTGGCATCTACGACTATCTCAGCTTCGCTGAGTACACGGAAGTCGACGAGGAGTACGATTCGGATGACCCCAACTTCAGTCTGAGCGTCGGGCCACCTAACATCTAGATATAGCGACGCCGCCCGCTGGAATCACGGTAGGTTTCGCATATAAAACAATATATATAACACAATGATGAATCAACAAATATTGCATTGTGTGTTGCTGCATGGTGTGAGATACTGCACTGGGTATTTCTAACACAATGATGAAACAACAAATACTGCATGGTGTGACGCTACATAGTGTGAGATACTGCATGGTGTATTTCTAACACAATGCTGAATCAACAAATACTGCATGGTGTGTTTCGAACACAATGGTGAAACAACAAATACTGCATGGTGTATTTCGAACACAGTGATACACCATCTGTATTGTTAGATACTGCATGTTGTGTTTTGAACACAATGATGAAACAACAAATACTGCATGGTGTGTTACTGCATGGTGTTAGATAATGCATGGTGTATTTAGAACACAGTGTTCAGCTAAGCGCCTGTGCATCGTGCATTGGGGACATATACTACATGGTGAACAGCGATGAATAATGACATATACTATTACAAGGATAGAAATTAACTTTTGAACACGGGAGTTCAACGGACTCCCTACCATCAAAAAGAGGGAGTCTGCAGCAAAATGGGGGAGTCCATCCTGAGGTTCAAAATTAAAGATATTAACAATAACGCATGTGCTTATTTTTAAAATTCATTCGGTTGCAAATCTGCCAAATTTTCTTTGGACATGAGCTGAAAAATAAGGCAATTCCGCGAGGCCGTGCTCTGGAACGAACTAATTAGTATGGCAGAATTTTCAGGGAGTCACACGGACTCCTGCATATTATATATGATATATCCTATGCCAAATCAGGGAGTCCGACAGTAAATCAGGGAGTATTCGACTCCGGACTCCCGTTAATTTCCAACCTTGTTATTATCTGACATTATTCACCTGCCGATGGTGAGTATTCAAGCAGCAGATCTGCCTGCTCCTTATACTTGCGCGCTCATTTAATAGGTGTATATATTCATAATGCTATTATCTGCTGCGACGCTAACCAGCGTCTATATAATTGGCACAGCTACGCGGAATGTCGCCGCCATTCCCCGAGGAGGATATAGATAGAAGCCGGCAAGGTATCGTCTATCAAAAGAGGACGTAAACAGCTCCCATCTTAATTATGTGTGACAGGCAGGGTATTAGTAGGCTGCATGACATGTAAAGGCAGGTGTAGGATGACAATTCATACAAAGCTTAAGCCTAACGCAGACCTGCGACTTTTTCATGCAACTCGACAGTGATTCTAGAATCGCTATAAAAATTGCTGTGAAATCACTACGTCTGCGGGAACGTGCAACTGGAACCCGAAGCGACTCTGGTCGCTTGCGACGAGTTGCAAGAAATCAAACTGTTTTGATTTTGAGCGACTCGTCGCTCCTAATCGCTCCCAAATTGTTCTAGAATGTGCGCACACGCCGTGACACATCGACCGATCGCTTGCGGTTGCAGGTTGCAGCGACGAGCAACCAAAAATCACAGGTCTGCGCTAGGCTTAAATGGCCGGACACACTAGGCGATTTTTAATGCGATCTAATCGAGCGAGTAAAGTCGCTTGGCAAAATTGCCTAGTGTGTCCATCGCCGCGACCGACGATTTGCAGCGGCGACTTAGTCGCCCGATTCGATCGCATCGATCAGAACGTTTTGATATTATCACGCCACTTTTTAATCAATCGCACTTCAGTCGCCTAGTGTGTCCACTTCGTCGATCACTTTAACTCGACTGAAAAATTCACCAGCCAATCAGAGTTGTTCAATCATACTGACGTAATTAGACAAAATGGCAGCTTCAATGGAGTCAACGTGGTCTTCTGACAAAGTGGCAGAATTGATCACTTTGTGGGAGGCGAATCCCCTCTTATACGATGTGTCCCTGTCTGAGTACAGGGACAGAACGAAGAAGGAGGCCGTAAAGATATCGATGGCAGCGAAGCTCGGCGTCACCGGTAATTGACCGGGGAAAATTGATAAACAATACACGTGTACTGTAGGCCTAAAGTAAGCACTAGTACAAAAATACAAGTCGCTTCGCTACAAGTCGTCACGATCCCGTTTTATTTGTACACAAATTGTCTAATTTTGTAAGTCGTGTAAACGCTTTCGTACATATATGTGTGGTGGCGGTAGTGCACGGTAGGTGGCGGTAGGAACTCGCCGTCAAAAATCGCGTGATGTGTCCACTCGACTCGCGCGATCAAGTTTCACTAGAATTATCGGGCGATAAAGTCGCGCAACTAGTTGTCAGAAAAAATCGCCTAGTATGTCTGGCCCTTTAGTTAGTCAGCGTAGCCTGAGTGTAACCCGTTACAGAATACGTCGTGATCGTGACAAGTAATATTATTAAATCTTTATTGCATGTAAATCAAATACAAGTACATGTACTGACGACAGTCTTTTTCATGGAGAAAAAATCTGATAAATGCAATATAGTGTTGAGCAGTTAAAATAATAAAATAATATCAGGAATATCTATCTTAGCTTACATATTAAAGTCTTATATACCTTAGTGACGAGGAGTTATCTGCTGCAGTGATTATCACCATGATCATCACGTCTGAAACAAGGCAATTCTGAGCAACCAGGGCCGTAGGCTGAGCAAATTACACATATAATTATCAAGAGTATATAATGGGAGTTCTCCCATATATACTCTTCGTTTCTATAATGTACGTCGATGGTTGCTCAATTAAAACTGACTTCTTCTCACTCACTCATTTGTGTCCTTTTTTGTGGTGAGCTACAGTGTCATTGACACTTTCATTTTTCTCCTAGACGGCTGCAGTTTTTTTTCTGTTTTAGGTCGACCCCCACCTTCTCAACTCCGGAGTAACGACGAAAATTGGCACGTGGCAAGAAGGAGTTCGTCGGATCTGTGCTTGGTGCGTGATGTATCTGTGCCTGACGACGCTGTCGAGTCGAGCGCTGTGTGCACACGATCGCAAAAAAACACGAGCTTGTTTCGCAAACCTAACGACGTAAGCACCCGCCGGATATTGTGAAGGAAAGGCTTTGATTGCCCTGCGATGCGGTTTAATGGCAACAGTGCGGGAAAATGAAAGGTCGAGGATACGAGGGGGCGAGAGCCTGATCTGCAGGTTCGTAGTAAGGGTGCGCATTAGTGTATCTATTGCGTAGGTCGCCGATTCGATAGCTACAATGCCAGCAAATAAATGTAGCTGTGGCCCCGATTTATTCAAAAGCTAATAATACCCCTTGGTATTATTAAGGTATTATTAGCTCTTGATCGTATCTATACCTATAGACCCGCTTCTAGGAAATTGCACTTTTGGGGTCAAGCCGCAACCAACCAGGCTGATTGTTTAAGGCTTTGGCTGTTATGGCGTCTGAAGCGAATCTGGCCGATTCAAGCAAGGCGGTGAACGGTAGCTCATAATAGAGTATTAGTACAGTCGGTTAGGTCAGAATATCATCTAAATCGTTCAAATTGTGAAAAAAGTGTGAAAATTGG